>NC_057710.1:141801477-141849406 GCF_004010195.1 Chiloscyllium plagiosum | reverse complement strand
CATGTATGGAATGAGCTGCCAGAGGAAGTGGTGGAGGCTGGTACAATTGCAATATTTAAGAGGCATTTGGATGGGTATATGAATAGGAAAGGTTTGGAGGGATATGGGCTGGGTGCTGGCAGGTGGGACTAGATTGGGTTGGGATATCTGGTTGGCATGGAGTTTTACGGAAGGGTCTGTTTCCATGCTGTATACCCCTATGATTACAGCATGCATCCAATTGCACAGTTCACACAACAGCAAAGCTCAGGTAAAATTATTTATTAAATCAATATAGTAGTCCTTCAGATGTAGTATAGTGATGAAATGCAGAAATTGCAGTTGCAATGCTTTCTGGTACAGATCTGCAATTATCACGCTCCTGTTTCTGTATCAGTTCATTTATTGTAACTTAAATTATATTTCCTTTAAACTGCATATTTTATACAAAATCAATGGAATAGATTTTCCTCTTTACTGTCTGGTTGTTCTGTAATATAATTTCACATTTTGAAAATATTTTGGACCTATGTATAAAATGAAAAACACATTATTTTTGCCATACTTTTTTTTTGCAGTTCAGGCTTATTTTCTCCTTCCCTGTGCAGACCTCTCTCCCCATTTGCCAGCGTGAGTTCAGTGAGAAGTCCCCATCTGTTGCCTGAGTCTGATTGTATTTTTTTTTGACCTAATGCAATGGGAGTGTGTGTGCATGACCATTAATGTTAAATGATGATCAGCCTGCAAGGTTTGATTCATGACATGCTATGCTACTATTGTATATTACACCTCTTTTTCACATTTGTATCTGGATTACATAAGGTAAACATGCTAATTAAGCTATGAATTAAGGATTGTTTTAAATTAAAATCACACTCATTGTGCTTTGGTAATGCAGTCCAGTATAATCTCCGGGAAATACAGATAATCCCATGAAAAGTTCTTCAGTTTAGAAAAGTAGTTGTATTTCCTCATTTACAATATTTAATTCATATAAGGACACTTTCTCAAGTCTGTTCCTCAAGAGTTTCCACGCACACATCAACCTAAGAGTTTTGTTTTTATAAAGTACCCAATGTATTTGTTGCTTCGGGATATATCTTTCATTTTACTTATCTACATTAGTCTTCAGCTTGTTTGTATCTAGCAGTGCAGCGAGCAGCCTCCTTCCTAAATGCTATTTGATCCACAGAAATTCTGGAAAGACTATATGATTGTTTGAAATATCCAAGAGCTTAATTTTGGGTCATCGTCCCATGCCTTTTCTTTTCTGTTGATTTGTTCAGTTTATTAACAAGTTGTTAATTGATTGTTCAGTTCTGCTCCATGTTCCTCCAGGTAGATTACAAATATGAGAGACTAGCAAGCCATTGGTTAGGATTTGCCACAGTAACCCAGGCTCAATAACCTTAGCAAAACCTCTGCTCCAGTGAAATGCTTTAAATACATCTCTTGTTTTCTCAAGAAATAATGGAAAGGGCAGTCATTTTATCCATTTGGAATTAGCAAATTTAGCTTTCTAATGCAAATCAATTAAATCTAAATTGGGGGACCTTGGTATTTTAGACTATCCACACAGTCCTTAATCTTATTTGTTAGATCCATTAATGTTTTAAATATTTTGCTTTACTCTCGTATTTTAAAAAAAAATAGTTTTCTTTTTCATGTCTGCAGTTACAGTTGCTGGCATTTCATTATTTGAAATGACAGGCAATGGATACAATCATCTTGCGTCCAATTTCTTCCCTCACAAAGGAAGGCATCTGCCCATCGCTCATAATGTATATTCCAGGTTTAATGCATTAATATAATACAATAAATCATCTCTTAAGGCATTCTGATTTTCTGGACAAAGACTTTGATTCTGTTGTACTTAATTTACATTCTGCAATTCATATCAATTATCATAGACATTGCGGTGTACAGAAATTTCACAACAAAACTCATCATTTAACTATTGGAGACAGTATAATAATCTAAATGGCCATTAGCGTATTAAAATTAATTATGAAAAGTTTGTTTCTCACTTGTAAAGTTAAACTGCGTTTATGTCAAATGTAATAACTAATCATCAAAATATTATCCAAAAAGAATGTACCTATGATTTTGTGAAATTTTGGTTGATTGTTAAATTGTTTTGAAGAATGATCATTCACAGTTTATAACAAACCTAAATTATCACTTAAGCAATATGACGAATGAAACGTTTCACATCCAGCTGTGGAGTGTACAGTACTTGAGTTTTATAGCTGTACAAAAAACTTGAGTTACTTACAAAATTCTGTATTTGTGACCAATCTTCAGGACCGTAGTCATTTGAATGTATTGTTTTGCAAAGTTCATGTTGACGGAATACAATAGTTTTCAAAGATTTAGAGAAAGAGAGCAAACTTCTCTATTAGCTTGAAGTAATTTCATCATAAAGATCACTAATGAGTTATTAATGCTTTATTGACATTACTATTTGTAAACATTGATATTTCCTGCATTGCAACATTGACTACACATCAAACATACTTCACTTCTGTAAAAGAATTTGGGACACTCTGTGATCATGAAAGGTGGTATTTGCAAATCTTTTAAAAAACCTTTTATTAGTGGTACTATACTGAATAAGCAGTTTAAGCTTGTAGCCAAACTTTTGTAATGCATTAAATAGCTAGCATTGAAACACACCATAATGGTTTGAAAGTTTTCTATACAGCATGTCATTTAATGATGAGCAAAGCATGATGCTGTATTTGTATTTCACAAAATGTCTGAAATACTTAAATTTGAAATATGTTTTGTATCTAAACTTATTGATTAACTTAGTCTGAAATGCAACAACATGCAAGTCATGCCCATTTACTAAGAATCCTGAATCTTTGGCGTAGGTCACTAATTTAATTGTTCTTCAATCTTTAATTATTAGTCACCTATTTAGACTGCTGTCTTGCTCAGCATGAACAACTAATGACCATTTGACATGCTGATCTAAGGTTTTCCTGAACATGACAATCAGGCCACTGTACTTCTGTAATTCTGTACTTGACTATGTAATGTCCCATGTGTTAGAGACAAGCTGCTCGCATGGATAGAGGCTTGGCTGTCTGGCAGAAAGCAGAGAGTGGGGACAAAGGGGTCTTTCTCAGGATGGCAGCCGGTAACAAGTGTTGTTCTGCAAGGCTCGGTATAGCATATAAATGTTTCACTTTATACATTAATGATCTAGATGAAGGAACTGAGGGCATTCTGGCTAAGTTTGGAGGCTATACAACGATAGGTAGAGGGATGGATAGCAATGAGGAGGCGGGAGGCTGCAGAAAGATTTGGACAGGTTAGGAGAGTGGGCAAAGAAGTGGCAGAAGGAATACAATGTGGGAAAGTGAGAGGTCATGCACTTTGGTAGGAAGAATGGAGGTATGGGCTATTTTCTAAATGGGGAGAAAATTCAGATGTCTGAAGTGCAAAGAGACTTGGGAGTTCTCGTCCAGGATTCTCTCAAGGTAAACTTGCATGTTGAGTCAGTAGTTGGGAAAGAAAATGCAGTGATGGTATTTATTTTGAGAGGTCTTGAATACAAGAGCAGGGATGTACTTCTGAGGCTCTATAAGGCTCTGGTCAGACCACATTTGGAGTATGTACACTGTTTTGGGCCCCATATCTTAGGAAGGATACACTGGCTCTGGAGTGTGTTCAGAGGAGGTTCACGAGAATGGTCCCAGGAATGAAAAGCTCAACATATGAGGAATGTTTGAGGACTCTGGGTCTATACTTAATGGAGTTTACAAGGATGAGGAGGTATCTAAATAGAAACTTACAGAATGCTGAGTGACCTGGACAGAGTGGATGATGGGAAGATGTTTCCATTGATAAGAGAGACTAAGATTTGAGGGCACAGCCTTAGAGTGAAGGGGAGACCTTTTAGAACACATATAAAGAGAAACTTCTTCAGCCAGAGAGTGGTGAATCTGTGGAATTCGTTGGTACAAAAGGCTTTGGAGGCCACGTCATTGAATATATTTAAGATAATTATATTCTTGATTGTCAAGAGGATCAAGGGTTATGGGGAGAATGAGGTTTCTCCACCCATCAGTCATAATTAAATAGCGGAGTAGACTTGATGGGCTGAATGGTCTAATTTCTGCTCCTATGTCTTATGGTCTTACACATGACAGTAAGAATCTAAATTTAAATCTTTGAGGAATTTCGAAATGGGGCCACTATTTAAAATGAGGTACAACATGACTTTTATTTTCTGTCAGAGGGGTGATAGTAGAATTTCTGTCCTCAAAAGGTAGGATGGGGAATTGTTAGAAAATGTTGTATAAGAGGACGTGTAACTGGACAGATATAAAGTTGGTCATATCTTTAAAAAAAAAGGATTGTTGGAGAAATTGATTTCTACCTTCCCCTCATGACTAAACAGGAGTGTAATGTCTGGAGGAATAGGCTGTTCATTACGGAACCTTCACTCTTTGCATTTGCACATACATAATGAAAATACAACTCAGAAGCAGGAGTAGGCCACCTTGTCTCTTAAAATTGCTCCCTTATTCTATACAATCAATTTGATTGTAAATGAAAATCCAAATTCTCACCTATCCTTGATAATCTTTCACTACCTTTCTTAGAGAATCTGTCAAACTCTGCCTTAACAATATTCAAAGACTTTGCTTCCGCCAGCTTTTGAATATGATAATTCTGATAACAACTAACCGTCTGACAGAGGAATAAAAAGTCATGTCTTACCTCAGGAATCTCTTATTTTAAAACAATGACCTCTAGTTCTAGATCCTCCTGCAGGAAGAAGCATTGTCTTCACATCCACCTGGTCTAGTGACCACAATGTCTTGTATGATTCATTGAAGTTGGCTCTTGTTCTTATAAACTTGAATCGATACAAATCTAACCTGTCCAACTTTTCCAATCCCCCAATTCCTGGTTTGGATCAAAAAAGTTTCATTTTTTACATCCATCCTTATGTAAAGGAGACTAATACTGCATGTTGATTTTGGAGTTGGTGATCAATTATCTAATATGAAGAAGGGCTCATGCCCGAAATGTTGATTCTCCTGCTCCTTGGATGCTGCCTGACCTGCTGCGCTTTTCCAGCAACACATTTTCAGCCCGTATCTAATATAGATAGTTGACCATTTGTACAGAATGGTTTAGATAGTTTGAGTTGGTTATCAAGCAGCAGCTTGTATATGATACATTAGTTAATTTGCAAAAAGTAAACAACGTGACATTTAGTGATGGCTCACTAATAAAGGACAAATGGGCTGTTGCTGTGAATGTGTCGATCTGTATTCTGTGCTTTCGCCAATGTTTGGGAACTGTTCCCTACGTTTTTATCCTTCCCCTCCATTCTATCTACCATCTGGAGAAGGCAGTTTCCTGACGATGACCAGTATCTAAGAGATGAGGACTGCTGTCTACCTCTGTGTACTTTCTGATATTTCGAGGAGCCAATTGCTTACATTGTGTTAATCAGTTGATAGGTCAAAAGATTCAATGACCATGGATAGCTATTCATCACCGTTGACTCCTTGCTCACCTCCATTTGAAGGTTGGTTAGTCCTTCTGAGACAAATCTTATTTTTGAAAACATCATATTCCTAATAGGATAGTGTGGCATCTGATAAATATTTTGTTTACTTTTATACAAGACTAGTTAAATGAGGTCCCCATGCTACATAGGTGATACTAATTATGGGATACTAAAAGAACGGTTTTAAAGGGCATTCCAAATTCAGTGATCAGTATACTAGGAAATGCATTTATCAGGTAGTAAATGTCTTTGAGGTGTCATGGGGAAGAAAATGGAGGATAAGGGGGGGGGAAAAAGTAACACTTGGCAAAGTATCAGAGCATATTGCATCTTTGTATTTTCCCTTTACAAAAAAAAATGTTTATACAATGATATGAGTAAAGTCTTTCTTGAAAGTATAGTTTTATTTTAGATGTCTGTGGCACGGATTTCTGTTGTGAAAATGGTGGAGGAATCCTGCCCATGAACATTTTGTCGGGGTAAGAAATGGAACGGATGATACTTTGTGCATGCATGATTTGCAGAAGCAGCTGCCTGCAAAAATCAGAAGATACTTCCTGTCTGATTTAGATGACCTCTATGTGTGAAACACATCATGTACATTCGACCAGGTAAGAGTAGGCCTAAACTTTGTAGAACCCTTTGGAGGTATCATGTACTCTTCTGGAGAGGTGGGGTCCCATTTTAGATATGGTCACAGGGATACTTTCAGGAGAAGTAAGGTGCAATTTGAAATTGTTAAAATTAGGCATAAATCGCAAATAAACTCATTTCAACGATCCAAAGGAACTGTCAGTGAGAAGTATAAAAGAAAGTTCTCAGAGCTACTAAAAACCTGTCAAGGTGTTTAAAAGTTCCGTCCTTTAAGTATTTGAAACACTTACGTAGATGATTTTATTGAAACATCATTACTATTTTACTCTGTACATATTTCTCTGAGAAGTATTTGATTAGTGCTGCATGACATACTTTGCAATCTTCCATTATCTGAGTAGGCATCTGTAATTTCACAGATTGATTACCTACTCAGTGGCCATGGAATCTTTGAAGTGGGACCATGAGTTTCAGTGCTTTTCTATAAGGGATTGAGCACTTGAATTAAATTTGTCCTGATAAGGCATTGTGTAACATGGTGAGTTGGCGCAAGTAAAGTGGCAAAGGGTGAGTAGAGTTCATGGATTTGTATATGGCATAGATTAGCAGGGTGTTCATAGGGCCGTGGGTGGAGGACATAGTGGCTGTGAAGGGCAATAGGAAATGAGCATAAATTGACATAAGTTGAAGTGTATGAGGGTTTATGGGGGCTGGTTGGAGGCTTGAGTTTGCATGGATGGAGAAGTGAGGGTTATTTTGTGTTATTGTTTGTTCTTGTTTAACTTTCCCACTCTGCCACGGCACCAAGGCAAGCCTCTGCCCCATCCCCACCTTTGCATTTGGCAGCGTAAGTAGTCAAATCGAGAGTCATTGGCATTGATTCTCAGAAATGCTGAAAAGTAAATCATAAAAGTGGAAAACGAGCCTTAAAATAACTGAGGAGTTCTTTTGAGTTTGTTGTAAACTTCCATTCTCTTTGAAACTTACTATAGATCCCTGAGACTCAATCCAAGAGAAAATGCAAAGCCACCCATCTGCTAAGGCTTTGGGTTATATTTCAGGAGTTACAGTAGTACATCTGGTGGTTCACATTGAATGTCTAAAGCTAACAATTTCCCAAGTTCAAGACTAAGTTTCACTTCAAGCTATAAGAAAAATGGATGGTTTTACAAAATAGGAAAATTTTTAATGGTGCTTAAAAATGTGTTGCTGGAAAAGCGCAACAGGTCAGGCAGCATCAAAGGAGAAGGAGAATTGACGTTTCGGGCATAAGCCCTTCTTCAGGAATGAGGAGGGTGTGCCAAGCAGGCTAAGATAAAAGGTAGGGAGGAGGGACTTGGGGGAGGGGCGTTGGGAATACGATAGGTGGAAGGATGTTAAGGTGAGAATGATAGGCCGGAGAGGGGGTGGGGCGGAGAGGTCGGGAAGAAGATTGCAGGTCAAGAAGACGGTGCTGAGTCTGAGTTTTGGGACTGAGAAAAGGTGGGGGGAGGGGAAATGAGAAAGCTGGAGAAATCTGCATTCATCCCTTGCGGTTGGAGGGTTCCTAGGAGGAAGATGAGGCGCTCTTCCTCCAGGTGTCGTGTTGCTATGGTTTGGTGATGGAGGCGGCCAAGGACCTGCATGCCCTTGGCAGAGTGGGAGGGGGAGTTAAAGTATTCAGCCACGGGGCGTTTGGGTTGGTTGGTGCGGGTGTCCCAGAGGTGTTCTCTGAAACGTTCTGCAAGTAGGCGGTCTGTCTCCCCAATGTATAGGAGGCCACATCGGGTGTAGCGGATGCAGTAAATGTGTGTGGAGGTGCAGGTGAATTTCTAACAGATATGGAAGGATCCCTTGGGGCCTTGGAGGGAAGTGAGGGGAGGTGTGGGTGCAAGTTTTGCATTTCTTGCGGTTGCAGGGGAAGGTGCCGGGAGTGAAGGTTGGGTTGGTAGGGGGTGTGGATCTGACGAGGGAGTGGTCTTTCTAGAACGTTGATAGGGGTGGGGAGGGAAATATATCCTTACTGCATCCGCTGCACCCGATGTGGCCTCCTATACATTGGGGAGACAGGCCGCCTACTTGCGGAATGTTTCAGAGAACACCTCTGGGACACCAGCACCAACCAACCCAAACGCCCCGTGGCTGAATACTTTAACTCCCCCTCCCATTCTGCCAAGGACATGCAGGTCCTTGGCCTCCTCCATCACCAAACCACAGCAATACGATGCCTGGAGGAAGAGCACCTCATCTTCCTCCTAGGTACCCTCCTACCACAAGGGATGAATGCAGATTTCTCCAGCTTTCTCATTTCCCTTCCCCCCACCTTTTCTCAGTCCCAAACCTCAGACTCAGCACCACCTTCTTGACCTGCAATCTTCTTCCCGACCTTTCCGCCCTCACCCCCTCTCCAGCCTATCACCCTCACCTTAACCTCCTTCCACCTATCGTATTCCCAATGCCCCTCCCCAAGTCCCTCCTCCCTATCTTTTATCTTGGCCTGCTTGGCACACCCTCCTCATTCCTGAAGAAGGGCTTATGCCCGAAACGTCGATTTGCCTGCTCCTTGGATGCTGCCTGACCTGCTGCGCTTTTCCAGCAACACATTTTTAAGCTCTGATCTCCAGCACCTGCAGTCCTCACTTTCTCCTAAATGTTTAATGGTGTAAGGGGTGTGTCTAGAAGGATGTGAAGGTGTCAACTTAGAGTGCAATAAACTCCACCCTGTGTGGTGATACATTGCAGACACGGTAGGGGAGGAAACTTGGGCCTCATGAAGAACCTGACCAAAGGTTAGTTCTTTGTAATAATGTAGAGGAGAAAGTGAGGTCTGCAGATGCTGGAGATCAGAGCTGGAGAAGGGCTTATGCCCGAAACGTCGATTCTCCTGTTCCCTGGATGCTGCCTGACCTGCTGCGCTTTTCCAGCAACACATTTCCAGCTGTAATAATGTAGACCCTATTCTTATAACCTGCAAATAATTGCATTGATGCAGTAAATAATACCTTGTTTATTCTACTTGTTAGACCAGAATGTAGCTCCCCTCATAGACATTATGCAATGTAACTCCTTAATGAAACCACACACTCAAAAAGGTTATGGGTGGCAGCACACACAACTCAGTGATCCATATGGGATCTGAAGATTTAATTTAACAGCACCAGTCCCCCGAGGCAATCAAGTTGGCAACCAGAAGACTTTAAGGAGAAGTGACGTAACTATGTTGACGCCAACTAAAACAAAAATATTATGGTAACACTCAATACTAAAGCATGTTTCAAAGGATGACACACAAACCATTTAATACCTGATGAAAGCTGCATTGCAAAAGAAATGGTCTGCAGTACCATGGCAGAGGAACACACTGCAAGGCAGTGGTCTGTGAAGGTGGTCCCAAGTCATAATTCAGCTGATGAGAAAGCAGACTTGGAGATTGCATGAGTTAGAATGCTGTAAAGAATTTAAAAATAAGTTGCTGCTCAGATCAAGTTTCACGACCATAATGTGCAACTTCTGAACATAGTTTTCTGGTACTTGGTGTCCACTATATTTGCCTCTTAACTAAGAATTTTCTGTACTGAATGAATGTATTGATCACATCCTTGTTCACAAGCTAGAAAGGGTTAAACTTTAAATGCCTACTGAATAACTCAGAAATGTTACAGGTTCATGGTAGAATCCAATCAAAAAGCAGAATCCTCTGTATTAATTACGTTGGAATAAAAAAAATGTTTAATATGGTCAATAGTATGAGTTGGTAATTAGTGAATTGGTGAAAATGTTTTCCACAGCTATCAACACTGAAGTCAGTTCAGATTTCAGGTGCCAATGAATTTTGAGAAGAATTGCAGAGAAAAAAGGTAGCATCTGAATAATCTATCAAACTCAAAAGTTGAAGCATCTTCAGCATAATTGAGCCAGATTTCAAAATGGGACAGTGAATAATTAGTAATGACCAATACAAGTTGCAGATTAGATTAGATTAGATTAGATTAGATTAGATTAGATTACTTACAGTGTGGAAACAGGCCCTTCGGCCCAACAAGTCCACACCGACCCGCCGAAGCGCAACCCACCCATACCCCTACATTTACCCCTTATTACCTAACACTAAGGGCAATTTAGCATGGCCAATTCACCTAACCTGCACATCTTTGGACTGTGGGAGGAAACCGGAGCACCCGGAGGAAACCCACGCAGACACGGGGAGAACGTGCAAACTCCACACAGTCAGTCACCTGAGTGTGATTTGTTGTTGAGGTGACTAGGATAAAATAAATTGAAGTGAAATATCTGATCTTCCCATATCCAAAGAAGAAGGCATAGATAGAGTTGATAGCCAGAGACTTTTTCCCAGGGCAGAAATTGTTAACATGAGGGGTCATAGTTTTAAGCTGTTTGGCGGAAAATATAGAGGGGATGTCAGAGGTGGGTTCTTTACGGAGAGAGTTGTGAGAGCATGGAATGCGTTGCCAGCAGCAGTTGTGGAAGCGAGGTCATTGGGGATATTTAAGAGACTGCTGGACATGCATATGGTCACAGAAATTTGAGGGGATGTACATTAGGTTTACCTTATATGAGGATCAATGGGCGGCACAATATCGTGGGCTGAAGGGCCTGTTCTATGCTGTACTGTTCTATGTTCTATAAGAATACTGAACAGCGACAATGAACATCCTATGAAGCAAGGAGGAATCTTCAGCTAACAATTAAGGAAATTAATAAGTTTGTTTCCTAAACAACTCATTCAGTGACGGACAATGTGAAAGTCCAAACTGATCATCAAATTGAAATAAAAATCTGGATATTTCAGTGTAGATGTACTGTTGGATTCAGAATCAAGCTGCCCTGACAAACTTTGAATATTTAATGCCTATAACTCTATGGAAGGCATCACTGAGAAGAGACATACTATATCTAAGCATTAAAGATACATTATAGATATCTCTATAGCATCAACTGTAAGCATCAGTGGCTGGTCCAACATTTATCACCTGTCCCTTGTTGAACTGGAGAAGATTGTCGTGAGATACTGCCTTGAGCCATTGCAGTTCATTTTGATTGTACATCCACAATGCTATTAGCAAGTGCTGGTGTTCCCATGTAACTTCTGCCCTTGTTGTTTTGATGGAAGTGGTTGTGGATATGGAAGATGATGTCAAAAGAGTCATGGTGCATTTCTGCTGTGTATCATGGTGCACACTGCTGCCATTGAGTGTCGGTGGTGGAGGGAGCAAATGCTTGTGGGTGTGATGCCAATTAAGTGGGCTGCTTTGTCCAGGATGGCATCATTCTTCTTGAGTTTTCTTGGCACTGCACTAAGCACGTAGGGAGCATTCACTCGCACTGACTTGTGCCTTGTACACAGGATTTGGGCAGTCAGGAGATGAGTTACTTGCTGCAAGATTCCTAGAATTTGACTATTCTGTATTGATATGGCCAGTCCAGTTCAATTTCTGGTCAATGATAACTCCCAGGATATTAACACTGGGGGAGGGGGGAGGATTCTGTATTGATAAATTCATTGAATGACAAGGGATGATGTTAGATTCTATCTCGGAGATGGCCATTGCTTGTCATTTGTGTAACACAAATGATACTTGCCACTTTTTTCTAATTTAACGTATTTTTCGAATCAACCTGTTCAGATATTATTGTACACCTCTGGTGGGAATTGAACTTAAGTGTTCAAGTACAGGGGTAGGGACACTACTGCTGCACCACAAGAGGGCCTGACTTGTCACTTTTCAGATCAAGTCTGGATATTGCCCAGGTGTTCTTCATTCAGATAGGAATTGCTTTACTATCTGAGGAGTTGTGAATGGTGCTGAACATTGTACAATCTTAGTCAGCATCCCTACTTCTGACCTTTATGATGGAAGGAAGACCATTGATGAAGCAGCTGAAGTGTTTTGGGCCTAGGACACCACCCTGAGGAACTCTGACAAAGATCTTCTGGAGCTGAAATGACCGTCCTCCCGAAATCCATATACACCTTTTTGAAGCGAGGAATGACTCCAGTGGGGAACAGCTGGTTCTCTCACCACTCCCCTCCCAAACCCCAACCCCCCTCGATTCCCATTGACCCAGTTTTGCTAAGGACCCTTGATGCTATAATATGTTAAATCCTGCCTTGATGTCAAGGGCAGTCACTCCCACCTCAAGTCTGGAATTCGGCTCACTTGTCTACGTTTGAACTAAGTTTGTAATGAGATTAGGTGGTGTGGCCCAGTTAGAACTCAAACTGGGCATCAGTGAGCAGATTATTTCTGAGTAAGTGATGTTTGATAGCACTATTGGTGACTCCTTCCATCACTTTACTGATGAGGGAGACAACACTGATAGGGTGTTAATAGGCCAGGTTGAATTTATCCTGCCTTTTGTGGAAAGGGTGTAGGCAATGTTCCACATTTCCCCGAGTAGACACTTGTGTTGCTATTCTTGAAACAGCTTGGCTAAGGACACAGCTAATTCTGGTGCACACATATTCAGTCCTGTAATAATGATTCCCAGTATCTTCCAAAACGATAGACTAACTCGCTTGTTGTTTTCTACATTGTCATTTTTTTTTTTGACAGAATTTTCCAATTGTCTGGAACTTTTCTGTCAAATTTTGGAAGATTATAAACATTAACTCCTCCTGTAACCAAAGCGGATGTAATGATATTTACACCTAGTCTTGGGAATGCTTGACACACAGCGGAGGCAAAGAAATAATATATAAACACACAGGTTTATAAGTTAAACTTTGTCAGATATTATTCTACATGTGATTTTATACATGATGGTTGTGACTTCAGAAAAGAGAAAAAAAAATCCAAGGTCCACATACCAGGAAAATATGGAAGCATTTCCCTATTGTGATATGCGAGAATATTTCAGTAGAGGTTGGCTTTGGAGTTGGAGAATAAACCTCTGTAACCTTTTCATTTGTCTTCCAGTTGCACAACTTAGAATATTAAAATGTTTATGCTTAGCATCAAAAGCATTTCAAATTTAAATTGGAAACAAACATATTTCAATACAAAAACTAAATTTTGCAGATGTTTATAATTTGAAGTAAGAATCAAAAACATTGGATATATTTGGATCTGTCCACAACTGTGGAGTAAAAAACAAAGTTAACTTTTCAGATGATGACCTTCATAGGTTTAAAATTTCATCAACTTGAAATGATTAACTATGTTTTCTATCTCCATAGATACTGCTTGAACAGTTGAATAATTCAGCATTTGATGTTAATAAAACATGTGAAATGTTATTTTAATTCTGCATTTTAGATGTAATTTGAAGGTTCCTTTTATATTTTTGACAAAATTGTTTCTAATTTGTTATGTAACGTGTTTATTCTTTTTATTTCTCATGCTTGCCCTCACAGGAGGTTGAGGTTTGTATTTATCTTTCAGTTGTGCATTTGTAACTTGATTCACAATATTCAAAAATTATGATTTCACATACAGATTAATTATATTTCTAACTACTTGTTTTGTTTTCCAGGATGATTATTTCAGGAGCTGGAACACTGACAGACATTCGGATCCAGGTACCATATTGCAAATTCTCTTCAAGATCATCATTAACGTCAGATATCAATTTTAAGTTTTCAGTCTTAGAAAAGACATGCAACTTTTCAATATTCTTTTTAAAACAATAGGTTGGTAATAGAAGAAAAATAGTCAGTGAAATATGCAAGCATGGTTTATATCTAAATTATAACTGTTCTTTCAGAATCTCAACCATCTGTTTTTGACCTTCCTGTTAACACAATATTGTTACAGTTACTGAAGGGCTTATCCACTGACTTACCTACAGTGATGTGGAGCCAGTATGACCCTTACTGAGTCTCAACTGGCCATTTCCCTTTATGGTCATCATTCTAAACTCCATTTAATCCACAATTGCAGACCTGAATGGCCACAGTAGACAATTAAATCAGCCAGCCGTCAGAACTGGCTGGATGACATGAAGTGCTGTGGGATCAAATTTTTGGTATGCAAAGATATCCACTGGCTACCTCCTCTTGATTGTAACCTGTTGTCTTAAACTCTTCTCCCTGACTTTTCCACCTTCCCTTCTGAAAAGAAGTGCAAAATAATCAGGGACTTAATTGCCACCAAGAGACTATCCAATCAGCTGCCTCTCTTTCAGTCAATCTTAATCTAAGGTTGTTCCTGCTTTAGCACTGAATGTGGACCTTTTTCAGTTTACTTTATTATCTGTCCATGTATCTGATGAGTTCGCCTTGTCCATGAGACTCTCCATAATCTCCCTCAAAATGTTTTTCAACTAAACCCAACCTTCATTCATATCTCCAGTTTTAGTTGATACTTATAACTGTTCCATCTCCTGTAAATCTGCATCATTAAAACTCTTGGGTGAGATGAGGTGGGTCAGAGGATCTTTTGACTTCTTTACCTTTTGTAAACTGTGGTCTGATCCCCAACCTCCATTGCTTTCCAAATCCTTAAATGCATTTTCACCAGGACATGTGTTTCAATCCCTGTGTCATCCTGTCACAGTAACAAAACAACTCTTAATGAAGTCATGGATGACATCCGTTGTGATTACGGCAAATGCAAACTTCAAATTTATCCTTTCTCATCTTCCTGAAGCATTTTTTTGCATAATTGGTGACAACCTCCACTCAAGATCTCTACAATCTATTTTTTCCTTCAGGTGGATGAGACTATACTCTTCTAGATGCATTTCTTAACTGTTCTTTAAGAACTAGAATATCACTTCCAGCAACCTCTCATACTACTCTTGGCATTTTATCTCTGGTCTCTATCTTTGACCCCCTTTTAATTCTCATTCCCAGGCTGCCCCATGATGATATCTGGAAACTAAATGTTCGTTTTCACATGCAATGTGATAACACATTTTTATGCATTATCACTAATCAACCAATTCAAGGATCTTTAAATTTCAAGCTTCTTGCTCACCATATTGTCTGGATGAACAAAAATGTTGATCATAGACATTGATTTTATTCCCTGTCACAATTTCAGTTGCCTAGCCACTGACTTCAATACTCAAAAGGCCAGTGTCCAAACACACTGTTCATAGCCTTTACGTCATTACTGAAATGAGTTTTTAATCATGCATCTGTATTGTCATTTAGACCTCTACCATGCTCTTGCCTCAGCTCATCTGTTCGTAAAACACTCATCCATACGTTTACAATACCCTCAACTACTCTAATGCAGTCTGGCTGGCCATCGGTGTTCTACCTTCCTTGAACTTAAGGTCTTCTAATATTCTAGTTCTTTCTCTTACCGAGTCATAGAACATAACAGCAGGAGTAGCCCATTTAGTTGCTCTAGATTATGGCTGATCCAATACCTCTGCATTATTCCTTCGCTGTCCCCAGGTTGCTTGATGCCAGTATTATCTCGGAATCTATCAGTGTGTCCCTTGAACTTGTGAAATGACAGAACTTCCTCACCCTCTCAGATAGAGAATTTTGAAGATTCACCATCCTCTCTGTGAAGAAGTGCTCCTCATCTCAGCCTTCAGTGGTTTATCTTTCATTCTTAGTTTACGTCCCCTTTTTCTAGACCATACATCCATGGCACACGTACTTAGTGTCTAACTTGTCTACTCCTTTAAGACTTTTGTAGTTGTCTCTCATTCTTGTAAACCTCAGAAAATACAGGCCTAGACTCTATAATCATTCCGCATAGGACAGTTTGACCATCCGAAGAATCAGTTGGGTCTACCTCCATTCTACTCCCTCTGTAGCATGTATATTATTTGTTTGCCAAGGGGATCAGAACTGCCTACAACACTCCAAGTGCGGGCTCTCCAGTGTTCCATACAGTTGAAGCAAGCCTTCTTTACGTTTATACTGAAACCTCCTTGTAATCAAGGCTAACATACCATTGCCTTCTGAATTACTCACTGCATCTCCATGCTAGCTTCCAAATGCCTTCGGAACGAGAAGACTTTAGTCCCTTTGGAAATAAACACTTTCCAATTTCTTGACAATAAGAAATACTTTGCACTTATTCTTCTTAACAAAGTGGATAACCTCACACTTGACTATATGATATCCTATGTGTCATGCTCTTGCCCAGTCACTCAATCTGTCTAAACCCCTTTGAAGTGTCTTTGCATCCTTTTAACAATTCGTATCCCCACCAAGTTTTATACAATCATTGACGTAGATTGTGAACAGTGTCAAAAAGTGTGGCACTGAAAAAGCACAGCCAGTCAGGCAGCATTCGAGGAGGAGAGTCGACATTTGGAACTTAAGCTCTTCATTGTTTCTGATCAAGAGCTTATTCTGAAAGTCGACTCTTTTCCTTATCGGATGCAGCCTGATGGGCTGTATTTTTATAGTGCTACACTTTTTGACCCTGATCTCTAGCATCTGCAGTCCTCACTTTCTCTATATAGATTGTGAACAGCTGAGTCCAAGCTGACTGATACTTTGCTGAACCTCAGTGGTCATAGCCTGCCACTCTGATGCATTTATTCCTACTTTCTGCCTCTTGATCATTCCTCAATTCAACCTAGTATATTAGCCACAGTCTCATATGATTTAAATTTTGTTTACTAACCCCTATGTGTTTCAAACGTCTTCCACAAGCCTAAATACACCACATCTTCTAGTTCCCCACTATCAACTCTTTGTCAAACATGATTTCTCTTTATAAATCCATGTTCACTCTGTCTAATCAGACAACTAATTTCTAAATACCTAGTACAGTAATCCCATCTTTTATTTTACATGTCTGCTTTTTCCCTACTACTGACCAGACCTACAGGTCCGTAATTCCTTGTTTTCTCTCTCGCTCATTTTGTAAAGTGTATGTTTACATTTGCAACTTTTCAATGTGCAGGCATTGTTGCAGAATTAATAGAATTTTCAAAAATGATCATTGATGCATCTAGAACCCCTGTCGCCATTTCTATCAACCCGTACCATGAATGTTGTTGAGTATCAGGGATTTATCATTTTCAGTCCCATTAATTTCTCCAATATTACTTTTTGGATACTAATTTATTTCCGTTCCATACACTAACTAGACCCTTTGACCTTTATTATTACAGGGAAACCTGGATCTTTTCCTTTGTAAAGATGGAAGCAAATTACTTATTTAGCTTCTCTGCCATTTCTGTATTTTTGATTCTAAATTCTTCTGTTTCTGTCTGCAATATCTATATTTGCTAATCTGTTCCTTACTACCTACCCACAGAAGCATTCCTAATCCATTCTTTTGTTTATTTATTTATTATTATTTATTAAAGCTTTATTCTTTACTATCCATTACCTGTCCACTGTCAAATCTTTCAATGTGTTCTTCTAGTCCACAAAAGCCAGCTTCCTTATCATAACTTCATTATTGCCCTTGTTTAGATTTGAGACCCAATTTCAGATTGAACTACACTGTTTTCAGACATGAGGAAAATTCTATCATACTCTTGTCACTATTACCTGAAAATTCTTTTTCAGCAAGATTATCAATTAGCCCTTTCCCATTGTATAATACTAAATCTAAAATAGCCTGTGTAATGGTTGGTTCCTCAACAGTTTGGCATCAGAAGATTAACTCAAATGTATTCCAGGATCTTTTCCTCCATAGCATTGGTGGTGATCAGTCTATATGCAGATTGATGTCACCCATGATTAATGCATTCCCTTTGCTACTCCCACTTCTAACTTCCTGACTAATGCAATGACCTACGTTATTACAGGTAGACAATCCTTTATCCAAAATTCCGAAATCCAAAAAGCTCCAAAGTCCGAAGGTTGTTTTTGTGAAGTTTTTTTTTCTCATTAACGATGTTGTTTGGCGTGCAAACAGTTAACCCAAGTCGACATCCACTCGATGTGTGTCACTCTGATGCGGTGTGTGGGGGCTTGGCCCAGTACTGGCAGGCCTCAATTCTGTCTCAAGGCCTGTTTTATTTTGTGAGTGTGTTCCTCTGGTAAGATCTTTAAAAAAAAAATTCACCCTCAAACTGTCACTTATTCTAAAATTCGAAAAATTCCGAATTCCAAAATCCAGCTGGTCCTGAGCATTTCGAATAAAGGATTGTGCACCAGTATTACTGTGTGGTAGAAGGGCTTAAAGGTTACCAGTGTTTGTTGCTTCTCTTAGATGCGCAAAAACCAGTATCTTTATTTTTTATTCTTTTGGAATTCCCTCTTCGGTTCCCTTCGGCCTGACAATTTGCTGCACCTCTTAGTGAGGACTGCACATGTTGTAAAGTCAGAGTTGATAAAGTGTGGAGATGGAAAAAGCGCAGCAGGTCAAGCAGCATCAGAGGAGCAGGAGAGTTTACGATTCTGGTTGGGACCTTTCATCAGGACTGCTGCTGAAAGGGCCTGATCTGAAAGGTCGAATCTCTTGCTGCTCCTCTTAGATCCTACTCACTCAAGTAGGCCCAACAGCGTGAACTCATGGCAGCATCAGAGGTGAGCTGGGATACCTGGCAGCTTCTGCATCATCATGGCAGTCCTAGTGCCCAATTGTAGCTGCTGCTGTGGAGTTGAGTTTAGGTTCCCAGCAGCATCCGCTTCCAGCCGATCCATGGAGGTGGCGGTAAAGGTGAGTTTGGGCTCAGTACGAGATCAGCAGTGGCTGCGTTGATGAGGTAGGCTCGAAGCAGCCTCGTGGTAGCAGTAGAGTTGAGTTTGGACTGGTACAGTACTTGGCAGCATCATTGGCATCTGTATTAGCGAGGTCCAGCAAGGAATCAAAGTGGTAAGAGCATTGGTGGAGGAGAGATGGCGCTGAAGAGTGGCAACTTTCATTCCAGTGGCATTGACGCAGCAATGAGGACTTCTGCCTAGCCACCAGGCCCCTGGCCCATGACAGGGCACTTAACAAGGAGGATTGCACAGTTGGACACTTACTTTATTTCTTCATTTTTCTGCCTTTATATTCTCTGTTTTGGTTTAATTTTCTGTGTTTTAAGCTAGTGCCAGAGAGTGACGAAATTGTATAACACCCTTCGGTGTATTTTATGACAAGGTACACATGACAATAAATCAAATTTAAAAGCCAAACAGATTCTACAACCTATTCTTCTGATTGAAGGTCCTAACTCACCAGTCTTGTTCACTCTAAAACCATATAATGGCAATTAAATCATATCCCTTTACTTCCACTGGTACCACAAATCCATTATTCTTCTGAATGCTGCAAGTTCATAATTCTGCCTTTGTAACACAATTCCATAACTTGAGCTTTGTTGGTTCCGAGAATTTTTTCCTGCTGCTTTTCACATTCATTTTAGTGTTGTACTCCTTATCAGCATCTTTCTAGTTTTATTCAATCTGAGTTCCCTCTTGCAATCCTGTTGCCCTCATGAGCAGTAACAAACCTCACTGTCTGAACGTTAGTCCCTGTAATGCTATTCTTGGTGTACAGGTTACACCTGCTCCAGCAGCAGACCCAGTGTCCTCAAAATCTAAAACCATGTCTCCTAAACCATTTTATCAATCGTGTTCATTCTTTCGATCTTCTATTTTTATACTCACTGGCACATAGTATTGTGAGCAGTGAAATGTACAGAATAGGAGTAGAAGTAGGCTATTTGGCACCTTGACCTTGCCGTACCATTCAGTGAGATCATGGCTGATCTATTTGTGTTTTAAATTCAGCATTTCCATCTACCTCTGATTCTTATTAGGCAAGGGAATCAAATTTACCAATGACTTCACCTCCACAATCTTCTGAGGCAAAGTTCCCACTTTGTACAATCCTCTGATGGAAAAGAAACATCTCCACCTTTGTGCTAAAATGGTGACACATACTTTCAAGTCATTGCCCCTAGTTCAAGATTGATCACAGGAGGACCGCATCTTTTCCATGCTCACCATGTCAAGAATGTTGGTGTCATAGAATTGTCTGTCACTTTGTTCATCAGTAAAGCGATGGAGAGGGTCATTGATAGTGCAATCAAGCAGCACTTGCTCAGTAATAACCTACTCACTGACACTCAGGTTGGGTTCTGCTAGTGCCACTTGACTTCTGACCTCTTTACGATCTTAGTTCAACCATGACAAAAGATTTGAATTCCACAGGAAAGTGGAGAGTGACTTCCCTTGACATCAAGGCTCCATTTGATCGACTGTGGCATAAAGGAGCCCTAGCAAAACCGGAGGTGATGGGAATCAAAGGGAAAACACTCCATTAATAGGAGTTTCTCCTCACACAAAGGATGGCAGTTTTAGTTGTCGTAAGTCAATCATCTCTGTTTCAGGAGCGCTCTACAGGAGCTCCTCAGGGGAATGTTCTAAACCCAGCCACCTTGGTCTATTTCATCAATGATCTTCCCTTCATTATAAGGTCAGAAGTGGATATTTGCTGATGAGTTTACAATGTCCAGCACCATTTGTAACCCCTCAGAAACAGTCTGTGTCCAAATGCAACGAGGCCTTGACAATATCGTATTTGGGTTTGGGTTGACAAATAGCAAGTTACATTAAGTAATACAAGATACGTGAAACCATACAAATGCTAAGCAATGATCATCTTCAATAGAGAATCTTACCTTACCCTTTGACATTCATTGGCAATACTATTTCTGAATCCCCTGCTATCAACATCCTGGGCCTGGGTTTACCATTAACCTGAACTGGAATAAGCCATATAAATTCTGATGCTAAAAGAGCAAGCCCCAGATGCAGAGTAACTGCACCTCCTGACACCCCAAGGCATGCCTTTCATCTACAAGTCACGAGTTCCTATGGGTGCAGTTCCTATTCAAGAAGCTTGAAATCAGCCAGAACTAAGTAGCTTACTTGTTTGGCACCACATGCTCAAACATTCACCCCTCCTCTCTATTACTCATGTACAGTAGCTGGAATATGTAACAATAAACTAAGCACTGCAGAAATTCACCAATGCTCCTTAGACAGCACCTTGCAAACTCACCCCTACAACCATTCAGAAGGACTAGGGCAACAGATGCTTGGGAACACTTTCAAATTCACCTCCAAGCCACTAGCCATCGTGTCTTGGGAGTGGATCACTGTTTCGTCAGTGTCACTCAGTAAAAATCATGAACTGCTTTCCTAATAGCTTTCTTCATGTATCTATACTGTAGTGGTTCAAGAAGATAGCTTAGCACCACCATAATGGCATTTAGGGCAGGGGAATGTGTCAAAAAAAAATCCTCGTATCCAAAACGGAAAACTGGTTAGTGAATGGGATGGAATCAGGACTTGTGCATTAACTGCCTGTTTCTTCTGGACTGCCCAGTGTTAATGTGCACCGTGATCACTTTAATGTGTTACCCTGAGATTGACTGATGCACCACTATGATCCAGGCTCTCCTTTATGCTGACCGTCTAGCTTGGAGTCCTTTCTTCTGCCCATTCCTTTGTCTTTGGTCATATTTTCTGGATCCTAGCTGAGCAACATGTCAACTTTAAAATATTAAGTTAAAAATCACACAACCCCAGGTTGTAGTCCAACAGGTTTAATTGGAAGCACTAGCTTTTGGAGCGTCGCTCCTTCATCAGGTGGCCATCTGACAACCACCTGATGAAGGAGCAGTGCTCCGAAAGCTAGTGCTTCCAATTAAACCTGTTGGACTATAACCTAGTGTTGTGTGATTTTTAACTTTGTACACCTCAGTCCAAAACAGGCATCTTCAAATCAATTTTAAAATATGTGTTCTTACCTCTATATTGAGAATGTCTCTCCATTACCTTATCCCTTTCTATCCTTATCTCACCTTTTGATCTCTCTGCTCATAATCATGATACCATTGGCAACTTTACTTGCAGTGGCCAAAGCCCTGAGTTCTGGAAATACCTCTCTCAAATCTTTGTCTCTCTCTCTCTCTCTCTCACTACTTTTGTTTCAAATTCTTACTTAAACCTATTTTGATAATATCTGAAAATGTGTTGCTGGAAAAGCACAGCAGGTCAGGCAGCATCCAAGGAGCAGGAGAATCGACATTTCGGCCATGAGCCCTTCTTCAGGAATGAAGGGCTCATTCCTGAAGAAGGGCTCATGCCAGAAACATCGATTCTCCTGCTCCTTGGATTCTGCCTGACCTGCTGCGCTTTTCCAGCAACACATTTTCAGCTCTGATCTCCAGCATCTGCAGTCCTCACTTTCTCCTATTTTGATAATATGTCTTAATATCTCCTTCCAGGGTTCAGTGTATATATTATGTATGGTGACACTTAGTGAAGTGCCTTGGAATGTTTTAATACATTGAATGCTCCTTCAATGCAAGTTGTTGCAGCTACAAATGGCATAAGTTTTAAAAACAAAGAAAAGGTGAATTTTAATGAAACGCTCAAGTATTTTGTCTTTGTTACACAGGTTGCAGATACAGTTGATATTAATGTGTAAACTGGATGCTGCTAGAATTGATGTAGAGCATCAAGTGAAAAATGCCTGTTGTGAAAATTGAATTACAGTTACACCGTTATGGTTCAAATCAATAATCTACTACCCTAAAGCTAGAATTTGTGCCCTGTATCATTTGTGCAGATATTTGTGTACATGTTAGAGTAAATGTTAATTTACACACGGAATGGACCAATCCTAATTAAATTCATTACAGTGTAACTCTTACATCCATGGACAATTTCAATTACTTTTCCCTAGAAAAATCACATTACAAAACACCACCTTGAAAATACCCTTTGTTCTTTTAACCATCTGCAGACCACCTAAGCTATATGTCAACACTTATTATCGAGGTCTACTGGAAAGCAGCAGTTGGTACACTTGTTTATAACCTCGCTATTTGTTTATATAAATTGACAGTGGGATGCATCATTTATCCAACAAAATCTGGTTTGAGAGCATGATTCTTTAGTTTCCATAAGCAACCTGAATCAAGACATCTTGAGTGAAATTTAGAACTTGGGTATTGAGGTAGTATGATGGAAGCTTTAATATCCTTCTACTGATGTTTGTTGTGTTTCCATTGGTCTGCATGTTTGAAAGGTACTCATGCATGATCATTTTTGTACACGAGAATCCTATGACTTGGTGTTACAGATAGTTCTCCGATAACATCATAGCCGCAGTCTCGTGTGACGCCGTGTTATAGAAAATTGTGCATTAGAAATAATGGGGCCTGTGGGAAAAACAGGGTTAGGGCGAGGCGCCGACAGTACCAGTAAAAATCAAAACAAAAATTGTAGTTAGCCTAACACACACGGTAGCTCATTCTTAGTAAATGTTGACCTGTTATATAGTACTGTATGGTGCAATTCAGATTCTTCAACTGATTACTCTCGATTGGCATCTATACCTGGCTGGCTGCATTACATTCTAGCCAAGCTCCTGATCCCATCCAGTGATAACACTGCACAACTCAGATCCCAGAATGGAATCTGCATTGACAGATCAATGGCTAAATTTTAATATCTTTCGCTAAGTGACAGTTTTGTCAAGTTTTTCTTTTTGAAGGGTTTCACATTGTGATGCTTGGGGCTGTACATCACCTTATTTACAAAATCCACCTGATTTATTACCTACCCCACCCTTTGGTGCCCCTCTAGCACCATCATACCATGTGTCATTTCCAAAACAACTCTCCACTTCTGGATATTCCAGAATTGACCATCTTTGGAAAGGTGCACCCAGACAGAGCTGTCAGTCCAGAGCTGCCCTGCATGGTTCCTGACATCAGCCCTGGACATGGCAGACAATGGAAAATTCGTGCCTCTCTTTGTGGACAGGGACATGGAGATGCTGCTGATGGGGATGGGGTGAGACAGAGGCAGCACGTCCTTTTCTCCCAGGCCATCTGAAGGAATGCACAGAATATAGGAAGAAGATCAATGACCACCTCCACTCTGCTAATGGAAGTGCCACCATCTTCTCGTTGATACCTTACACTCACCCTGTCTCTGTACTGTCCTCACCATTTCCTGCAACATCTTCCCCACTCTCAGTCATCCTTGCTAACATCTGACCCTGACTAACCCTGAATCTCTTCTTCACAGCCTACTCACCCCCTCAGAACATCTGCGCACACCCACCAAAAGTAAGTGTGCCATCCACCTTTCTCTCCCTCAAGTTTCTTGACTCTGACCACCCTGAGCAGCTGACTGACCATGTCCAAGCCCTTGTATTGTTTTATTTTGCAGGTGGTTTACCACAGTGATTAGTCACAAACAGATTCACATTAGTTTGCAAATATTCTTTAACAGCTAAGCCTATATTTTAAACAAAGAGAGAGAAAAAAGCTCTTAATAGAAACAACAAAGCCAAGTTTCAAACTACTTCTCAACATTGTCTTTTTACTGTTAGTCAATTCCAGTGAAATTTCAGAGGAGAAAGTGAGGTCTGCAGATGCTGGAGATCAGAGCTGAAAATGTGTTGCTGGATAAGCGCAGCAGGTCAGGCAGCATCCAGGGAACAGGAGAATCGACGTTTCGGGCGTTTGATTCCTGAAGAAGGGCTTATGCCCGAAACGTCGATTCTCCTGTTCCCTGGATGCTGCCTGACCTGCTGCGCTTCTCCAGTGACACATTTTCAGCTCCAGTGAAATTTCACCCTTATCTCAACTCTGAGTTTTTAAATTAACAAATTGCTCCCAGCTTCTTGTCCTCAGGCTGTACAGACATTTTCACAATGCTTTTCCAAGTCCACTAGCACAAACACTTCACAATACCCTTCATGAAGCTCTTAACGAGAAAATTCATGAGCTGATGGATCCATGATGCTGACACGGAGTCCAGTCCTCCGCACACAGCAACATCTAGTGCCAAGGATGGGAATCGCATAACAGGGAATAGGAGTTAATTCACAAATGACATTACGGACAAATTGCGTTTACTAAACACATGCTATAGGAGAACTACCTGTATTTCCATGTCACTCATCCCCCGAGAGCACCATGTGGCTATCAGCTTCCACATTTGGTCCATACAGACACATGTAATTAATTTGCTTGTCCGTCACTAAATAATTTTACAAGGATGTTGCCAAGGTTGGAGGATTTGAGTAATAAGGAAAGGCTGAACATGCTGGGGCTGTTTTCCCTGGAATGTCAGAGGCTGAGGGGGGTGACCTTATTGAGGTTTACAAAATTGAGGGGTATGGATAGGATAAATAGACAAAGCCTTTTTCCCTGGGGTCAGGGAATCCAGAACTAGAGGGCGTAGGTTTAGGGTGAGAGGGGAAAGATATAAAAGAGACCTACGGGGCAACCTTTTCACGCATAGGGTGGTGTGTGTATGGAATGAGCTGCCAGAGGAAGTGGAAGGAGGCTGGTACAATTGCAACATTTAAGAGGCAATTGGATGGATATATGAATAGGAAGGGTTTGGAGGGATATGGGCCGGGTGCTGGCAGGTGGGACCAGATTGCGATGGGATATCTGGTCGGTATGGATGGTTTGGACCGAAGGATCTGTTTCCATGCTGTACATCTCTATGGCTCTATGAGCTGCCCAACTCCAGCATTGCTTTAAAGGGTATTGTGTGGCACTCTGTGAAATTTTAGTGGGTTTTCTGTATCTTTGTGGGAGGGCGAGGCTTTCAGTGACCTATCCATGTATGGGCTACAGGAGCAAATTCTCAGGGTCAGCATGATAAGGAGATGGAACAGAGGATGTGAGGAGGGTAAGCTCGTTTTGATCCACTATAGCAAGTTAGGCTCAGCCTTTTCCATGCTCCTTGACAGTTGCAGGAGGCTTTCTAGCAGACCAATCAATTCACCTAACATCTGTGTGTGAAAATTGCTGCTTACCTATATATCATCCCATTGAACTCCTGTTCAGAGTCATCCATATCTTTTCCCTGGTATGGCTGTAGCCTCCTTGTGTTTTGCGACATGGAGACTATCTTCTTCAGAGGACTCGAGAAACTTGTGTATTCTTTTCACTTGACAGCTCTGCTTTTTTCTCTTTGATTGGGAGCCCATCTGTTCTGCACAAATGAAGGAAAAATGTTGGTGGTTCTGTTGCACTGTGTTTGATGTGCTTGTTACTGCTGAAAGCTAGCAATGTGTATAAGCAGTGGGAGCTGAGTGTGAGATCTTTTTAGTGTGGGAGGTGAGCTTGAGTATCTTGATGTTGGATGAGAATTCTGAGTACCACTGACAGGTGAGTGATGTGAGTTTAGTGGTTAGAGTAACTGGTCAAGTGGAAGGGAAGAGATCATGTGATGGCAAATTCAGTGACATTGACTACTTGCATGAAGTTGTTCTACTACTTGTGGCTCTTCTGCCAGATTCTCCAGCCCAGACACTGGGAAGTAGTCTCTGTGACCACCTGTTCTAAATGTATTTGAGGGTCATCCCTGAGGACTTGCTGAAACCCAAGGTGCATAACCCTTGGATCACCACCTGTGCATGTTCATCTCTCGCATCTGCCACATCACCCCATCTGTGGCCCTGCGTTCCACTCTCTATTCTGATGTTGAAATGTTCTCGTTTGCAGTTGTAACATTAATATCCAGCAGAAGTCTTTTGTAATTTGCGGCTGTACAGAACATTGGTTCGGTGACTTTTTGGAATATTGTGTGCAATTCTGGTCTCCCACCTACTGGAAGGATGTTGTGAAACTTGAAAGGGTTCAGAAAAGATTCACAAGGATGTTACCAGTGTTGGAGGATTTGAGCTACAGGGAGAGGCTGAATAGATTGGGGCTGTTTTCCCTGGATCGTCGGAGGTTGAGGGGTGACCTCGTAGAGGTTTATAAAATCATGGGGGCATGAAAATGGTAAATAGATAAGGTGTTTTCCCTGGGGTGAGAGAGTCCAGAATTAGAGGACATAATTTTTCCCCTCTCACCTTAAACTTTAAAGGAGACCTAAGGGGCAACCTTTTCATGCAGATGGTGATGCATGTATGAAATGAGCTGCCAGAGGAAGTGGTGAAGGCTGGTAAAATTACAGCATTTAAAAGGCATCTGGATGGGTATATGAATAGGAAGGGTTTAGGGGGATATGGGCCAAGTGCTGTCACATGGGGCTAGATTAGGTTAGGATATCTGGACGAGTTGGACCGAAGGATCTGATTCCATGCTGTATATCACGATGACTCTAATTCAGAGTATTCTGTTCAAGAAGGACGGACACCTTTGGGAACAGAAGTCTAGTTGTACTGTGTGCTATTAGCTAAGCACTGAGGCAGACAGCAGTGTGACCCGACTTGTCCCAATCAAGCAACAGGGGAGGCAGTATCAAATTTTCATGCCATCTGAGGGCAAACCTTGAATCATGATCCTGACGTCAAGAAATGATATGCACCAATTTTTAACACCGCATCTGACATTCCATGCAATCAAACAAATGATATAAGCTACATATATGGAGCACAGTCATATTTCTCTTTTTATAACTTGTGTTTATTACCTAATGTGCCAGCAGCTGTTTGCAAACAATCAAGGTGAATGATGACATATTACAGCAATTTACTCTCTTAGAAACATCATTTGTATGGTGTTATTGCCTTTTGGGTATGTCTTCCTTTTCACTTCATTTCATTTCACTTGGTTTCTTGTCAGTAGAAAGAAAATTTTGCTCCTGGATAGACAGTATGAACTTGATTTATGTTAAGTACTTCGAATATCAGCAAATTTGGTCAATAATTCAGCTAAATAAAGTTTTTCTAGGGTATAGTCTTAAATGTTGCTGAATGAAAGTGTTACTGAAACTTATTGTACTTGTATTCAAGTTTTCTTACTGGTAGAGTTCCTATAAATAAATTCTGAAAGAAGCTATTTGGAGAAAAAAAAATCAATTTTTGTGACTGGATTGCTTCAGTGCTAATGTTTTTGAAAGAAATCTCTGGAATAAATTGACCTTGTTGTAAATCTTTTGTTGAAAGAAGATACAGAAAATTGTTCTTGCAGAGAGCTGACACAGGTTTTGTGAGCCAGAAGCACGTCTCATATCCAACATATGATTCAAACACACAATTGTCACGGTGCAGAAAGAGACCAACTGGTTCATTGTGAGCAGCTCTCAGCATTTTGACTTGGTGGCAATTTCCTGCTTGTTCCCAATAACCCTACACATATGCTTCAATTGAACCTGCCTCCACCACACCTCCAGGCAATGCATTTAATATCCTAAGTATTCACTGTGTGAAACATTCTTTCTTACCTTGCATGCTTCTTTTACAAGTGGAACAGTTTTTTTGTTTTTTTTTCTACACTGTTCAGAAATGTGTCAGATAAATAATGGTAGAAATCTAATCAGCCACTAGCCTGAAATGTCTCTGTGGTAATGTAGGAAACTGGACTGAGAGTTAAGGGTGCAGAGAGGATCATTGGTGGGGGTGGTACAGAATGCTGTTGAATGCTGAGGTGGTTTGTTGGTGATGGAGGAGTTGTATTTTCTAAACTCCTACTGACTGATAATTGACCTTACCCAGGACCTTAAGATTTGGAGATTGTCTTAATTTGTGAATTATGGGTGGCGCAGCATTGAACTTTTAAAATTGCTGTGCTCATTTATCCTTTGGTATATCGCATTTTTCCATGGTCTGTTTTAGTTTGGTTCCTGATTGTGGGCACTTTATTTTTACCACTTGTGCTTGCTAGTCTTGAGTTTGTTCTGGATGTCAGAGGGAGATTGAATTTTCCTTCTTTCTGTTTCAGTCATCTTTGTTAATTTATTCCAAAACTAGATGGTGAAGTCAAAAACAGACAACAAACTTGTTACGTATTACTTTATTACTTTGCAGAATGTAAATTGACATTATATTGGCTTGTTTCCAGAGTACACGTAGTCATTTTTTAATACTATTCTGTGTGTCAGCTGCCTGAATGCAGTCCAGGGCTCATTTCTGCCAATATTTCATCCTGACCTGCTTTCTGTGGTAGTTTTGTCAGTGTAGCTTGCCACTTTATTCTATTAGGGAGCAGGCACCCTAGTCTAGCCATAGCTGGAATGGGAATCGAACCTGCAGTGTTAGCATTATTCTTCACCACACGCTAGCCATCTAGCCAACAGTGATTTAGGTATGGTCATGAAATGAAAAGCATTCAGTTTACGACTAGAACCTTGTCTCATTAGACACCAAGTGGTTTTCCTTGCCCACACTAAACCAAGCAGGTTATGTATATCCATAACAGGAAAGAGAATGATTTAAGTAATCTACCAGATAGCTCTTCCAACATGATGAGAAATGGTAAGGACTCATCTTGCAACGACTCTGAATTCCTGACCAAAAAGAACTGTTCAATTGATTTATAAAGGCTAAGTATGAATTCAAGTAAGAAAGGTAAGAGCCTGTTGTATACACTGTGGAAGCTTAGTTGGCTGGGTGGCTACTTTGTGATGTAGTGATGCCAACAGCAAGGGTTCGGTTCTCACACCATCTGAAGTTATCATAAAGGACCACTCCTTCTCAACCTCTCCCTCACCTGAGAAGTGGTGACTCTCTGGTTAAACCACAACCAGTCATCCATTCTGATGAGAGAACTGCCCTGAAGTCTGGTGAGACAATGGCAACTATATCTTACCTTTTACAAAGTTAAAAATCACAAAACACCAGGTTATAGTCCAACAGGTTTAATTGGAAGCACACTAGCTTTCGGAGCGACGCTCCTTCATCAGGTGATTGTGGAGGGCTCGATCGTAACACAGAATTTATAGCAAAAATTTGCAGTGTGATGTAACTGAAATTATACATTGAAGAATTGATTGTCTGTTAAGCCTTTCATCTGTTAGAATACAGTGATAGTTTCACTTCTTTCATGTGTAAAAAAGTGAAACTATCACTGTATTCTAACAGATGAAAAGCTTAACAGACAATCAATTCTTCAATGTATAATTTCAGTTACATCACACTGCAAATTTTTGCTATAAATTCTGTGTTACGATCGAGCCCTCCACAATCACCTGATGAAGGAGCGTCGCTCCGAAAGCTAGTGTGCTTCCAATTAAACCTGTTGGACTATAACCTGGTGTTGTGATTTTTAACTTTGTACACCCCAGTCCAACACCGGCATCTCCGAATCATTACCTTTTACAGTGTCAGATGTCCCTTTTCACTTGATAGCTTCTGATTTATCACCACCACACCAAGTTAAAATCATCTGTATAGTGGCGATTGAGTGAAGTGAATAGTGGCAGTGATCTGAAGGATGGGAAACCGTGTGGAAGTAATTTAAAGCAGGTACTGCCAGGAATTTAAAAGAATCAAAGGTAAATTGGTTATGAGAATAGACAATAGATATGTGGGTAGCTGTAAAAGCTGGGAAATAGAAAGCTTTATTCACACTGCAATTATGCTTCTTTCATATTGTGTGAAGACAGCCATTGTGAATTGACTAGATTAGATTCCCTACAGTGTCGAAACGGGCCCTTCGGCCCAACCAGTCCCCACCGACCCTCCAAAGAGCAACCCACCCAGACCCATTCCCCTACATTTACCCCTGACTAATGCACCTAATACTAAGGGCAATTTAGCATGGCCAATTCACCTAACCTGCACATCTTTGGACTGTGGGAGGAAACCGGAGCACCTGGAGGAAACCCACGCAGACATGGGGAGAATGTGCAAACTCCACAAGACAGTCACCCGAGGCTGGAATCTAAACCGGGTCCCTGGCACTGTGAAGTAGCCGTGCTAACCACTGAGCCACCGTGCTGCCCCTACAATAGAAACCCCTTGAGTAGAAACCCTTTGGGAAAAGGAGGTACTACAGTTTAAAAAAAAGTCTTATTTTTTGCTTGTTTCATTGAATTATGTTAGCATTGATAATTGATTTTTCTGGGTTAATTTATAAAATTAGAATTAATTGTAATCTTACAGAATATTTAGATGGAATTTGAAATGGCCAAATAGTTTCTGACAATTCATACAAATAACTATGCAAAACAATTTTATAGTTTTTGGTTTCCAGGATAAAAACCAGATGTGGATCACAGTAATTCCATCTTTCATTTATTTTATGTAAAGGCTGCATTTCGGGAAAGCAAATCATCACAGGGCTTATACACTTAATGGTAAGGTGCTAGGGAGTGTTGCTGAACAAAGAGACCTTGGAGTACAGGTTCATAGCATAAAAGAAGGCATTTGGTATGCTTTCCTTTATTGGTCGGAGTATTGAGTACAGGAGTTGGGGGGTCATGTTGCGGCTGTACAGGACATTGGTGAGGCCACTGTTGGAATATTGTGTGCAATTCTGGTCTCCTTCCTATCAGAAGGATGTTGTGAAACTTGAAAGGGTTCAGAAAAGACTTAAAAGGATGTAGCCAGGGTTGGAGGATTTGAGCTATAGGGAGAGGCTGAACAGGCTGGGGCTGTTTTCCCTGGAGCGTCGGAGGCTGAGGGGTGACCTCCTAGAGGTTTAAAAAATTATGAGGGGCATAGATAGGATAAATAGACAAAGTCTTTTCCCTGGGGTTGGGGAGTGCAGAACTAGAGGGCATAGGTTTAGGGTGAGAGGGGAAAGATATAAAAGAGACCTAAGGGGCAACTTTTTCATGCAGAGGGTGGTACGTGTATGGAATGAGCTGCCAGAGGAAGTGGTGGAGGCTAGTAAAATTGCAACATTTAAGAGGCATTTGGATGGGTATATGAATAGGAAAAGTTTGGAGGGATATGGGCCGGGTGCTGGCAGGTGGGACTAGATTGGGTTGGGATATCTGGTCAGCATGGACGGGTTGGACCGAAGGGTCTGTTTCCGTGCTGTACATCTCTATGACTCTGAGAGTGTTAAATGCTTCTATTTTCAAGGAAGGATTTTGATAGACCCCAAGTGTGGTCACTGTTTCTGGACTTTCTGATATGTTTCGGATGGTGTAACAATTAAGACAGCTCACCATCCCTGTGGATTTTGATTTTATTTATTACTGTCATATGTACCTAAGTACAGCGAAAAGTTTTTTTTAGTGTGCAGTACAGGCAGATTACAACATACAAAGATCACAAGATGATTGAAACAAGTGAGGAATACAAAGATATGGCTGCAAAGCAGGTGCACAAAAAGCAAGATCAACATTTAATTTGTAATTTGAGAGGTCCATTCAGAGGTCTAATAACAGTGGAGAAGAAGCTGTTCGTGAATCTATTGGTATGTGTGTTTAAGTTTTTGCATCTTGTATCTGACAGAAGAGGTAATTATAATTGGGGTGGGAGGGGTGATGATTTTGGCTCTTTCCCAGGCATTAAGAAGTGTAAATGGAGTCTATGGTTGGAAAGTTGGCTTATGTGATAGTCTGGGCTGTGTTCACAACTTTCTGTAGTTTCTTACAGTACAGGGCAGAACAGTTGCCGTACCAGCTGTGATGTATCCAGATAAAATGCTTTCTGTGGTCCCTTTGTAAATGTTAGTGAGGGTCCTTTTGGACATTACATATTTTCTTAACCTCCTGAAGAAAAAGACATTGTGCTTCTTGGCCACCACATCAATATGGGTAGTGCATAACAGATTGTTGGTGAGCATCACTCCTCGAAACTTGACACTCTTGACCATCTCCATCTCAGCTCCATTGACATAGATAGCATGCCCTCCTTGTTTCTTAAAGTCAATGATCAGCTCTTTAGTTTTGGTGACATTGAGGAAGAGATTGCTATCTTTGCACCATGTCACCAAGTGCTCTATCTCTTCCCTCTCTTCTGTCTCATCATTGTTTGTATCTGAGGAGAAAGTGAGGTCTGCAGATGCTGGAGATCAGAGCTGAAAATGTGTTGCTGGAAAAGCGCAGCCCTGAAGAAGGGCTTATGCCCGAAACGTCGATTCTTCTGTTCCCTAGATGCTGCCTGACCTGCTGCACTTTTCCAGCAACACATTTTCAGCATTGTTTGTATCTGGCCTACAGTAAATTTTGAGATGGAGTTCAGACGAGATTTGGCCACGCATTCATGAGTGTTCATGCAATACAGTAGGGGGCTGAGTACGAATCCTTGCGGGTCACTGGTGTTGAAGATTGTTGTGGAAGAGGTGCTGTTCACTGATTACGGTCTATGAGCCAGGAAGTAGATGATCCAATTGCAGAGGGCAGAACAGAGACCCGGATCTCTGAGTTTAGAATTTGGTTTGGTTAGGATAATAGTCAAAATGTGTAGAGATGGAAAAGCACTGCAGTTCAGGCAGCATCTGAGGAACAGGTGAATCAATGTTTCTGCATAATAGTGTTGAAGTTTGAGCTGTAGTCAATAAGTAGAAATCTAGTTTCGGTATCCTTATTATCCAGCTAAGAATTTTGGGATCATAACAATGATTTCAGTTGGATACACTTTGGTATTAATGCTGAATTCATTTCCCCTTGCCACATTGTCTCAAGACTTAAGTTTTATTCATACTAATATGTAACAAGAGTGAATATAATGAAGGAGGAGGTCCACAATGGACCTGGCATTGGGAATTGAGCTTGGCCAAGTGATCAATGTTTCACTGTGGGAGCATTTTAGGAATAATGACTGTAATTCCATGTGTTTTCAGATACTTATGGATAAGGACCAGAGTGGACCTCAGATGGAAGTGTTAAACTGGGGGAAGGCCAACTATAACTGAATTAGGCAAGAATTGAAGAATGTGCATTGGGAGCGGCTGTTTGAGGGAAAATCTATATCTAACTTGAAAGTCATTTAAGGACCAGTTCATTAAAGTGCAGGACAGGCATGCTCCTGTGAAAATGAAGGACAGGGACGGCAGGATTTGGGAACCTTGAATGACAGGAAATTATCAGCTTAGTCAAAAAAAGGAAGCATTCCCAAGGTCTTGGCAACTAAAAACAGACAAAATCATTGAAGATTATAGAGAAGTAGGAAGGAGTTCAAGCAGAGCTTGGAGGACTAAAATGAGCCATAAATGTCCTTGCCAGCACTGCTAAGGAGAATCCCAACGCATTTTTTACATATGTTAGGCACAAGAGGGTAGCTAGGGAAGGAGTTGACCCACTTAAATTGGGGAGGTTATATGTACTCACTCATCCTTAGTGAGTACTTTACATTGGTATTCACAAGAGAGAGACGTGAGAGATGTTGAGGTTAGGGAAAAATGTATGAATACTGTGGGGCAGGTCAACATAATGAAGGAGAAAGTGTTGGGTTCTTGAAATGCACTAAGGTAGACCAGTCCCCAGGGTCAGATGTGATCCACCCCAGGATACTGTGGGAGGCAAGGGAGGAAATAGCTGGGCCCTCAACAGACATCTTTGCTTCACCTGTGGCCTCAGGCAAGGTTCCAGATGACTGGAAAGAGAAATAGAGATAATCGAGCTAATTATAAGCCAGTGAGCCTGATGTCAGTGGTGGGGAAGTTATCAAGTCATACAGCACGGGAATAGGTCCTTTGGTCCAACCAGTCCATGCTGACCATAATCCCAAACTAAGCTAATCCCACCTGTCTGTGCTTGGCCCATATCCCTCCAAGCCTTTCTTATTCATGTACTTATCCAAATTCTTTTTAAATATTGTAATGGTACCTACATCCACCACTTCCTCTGGAAGTTCATTTCATGAGTTTTGTTTTTGTTTTTGACTTTAAATGAATCAAAAATGAGTCAAACTAAAATGTTTATACTATTGAAATGTAATAACTATAAGAAATCTAGAAATAAGCCTGAAATCCCAGGAACAGCTGCAAGATTCATGCTACTCTCCATCCACCATTTTAGAACACTTCTAAACACTTCAGATGCCAATGTTTGTTGGAGAAGATGCTGTAACATAGAACTCCTACAGTGTGGAAGCAGGACATTTAGCCCATCAAGTCAAAACTGACCCTCTGAACAGCATCCCACCCAGAATCACCCACTAACCTATCCTTGCAACTATGCATTTTCCATGATAATCCACCCAACCTACACATCACTGAACACTATGGACAATTTTAGCATGGCCAATCCACCTAGCCTGCACGTCTTTGGACTGAGAGGAAACCAGAGCATTTGGGTGAAACCCAAACGCACAAGGGGTGAATGTGCAAACTCCACACAGACTGTCACCTGAATCCGGGTCCCTGGTGCTGTGAAGCAGCAATGCTAACCACTGAGCCACCATGCTGCTCCTGAGGGACAGGATTTCTTCACACTTGGAAGTGAATGGACTTGTCAGTGATAGGCAGCATGGGTTTGTGCAGGGAAGGTCATATCTCACCGACTTTATTGAGTTTTTTGAGGTGACAAAGACTGATGAGGGAAGGCCAGTGGATGTTGTCTACATGACCTTTAATAAGGCATTTGATAAGGTATCTCATGGCAGGCTGGACAGGAAATAGTCTCATGGGATCTGAGGTGTGCTGGCTAGATGACTACAGAACTGGGTGCTATTCAGAAAGGAGATCAGTAATGGGAGGTATTCTGTAGGGATCAGTGCTAGGAACTTTGTTGTTTGTAATACATTTTTATCCAGATCATTTATATATAAGTGGTCTGATTAAGTTTGCAGATGACATCAAAAGTTGTGGAGTTGTGGATAGTGAAGAGGATTCTCAAAGGATACAGTAGGATATAGATTGAAGATTTGGGCAGAGAAATAGCAGATGGAGTTTAATCAGGACAAATGCAAGGTGGTACATTTTGGAAGACTAAATTCAAGTGTGAATTATACAACAAATGACAGAACTCCTAGGAGCATTGAGGGATCTGTGCATACAGGTCCACCGATCCCTGCAAGTGGCAACACTGTTCAAGAAGGTATACAGCATGCTTGCCTTCATCAACCAGGCCACTAAATATAAAAAAGTTGGCAAGTTATGTTTATGCTGTATACAACTTTACACAGGCCACATTTAGAATATTGCATGGAATTCTGGTCACCTGAAGGACGTTGATGCTTTGGAGAGTCTGTAGAGAATGCTTACCAGGATATTGCCTGGTCTGGAGGCTTTTAGTTATGAGGAGAGGTTAGGTAAACCCGGTTTGGAGTTAAGGTTGGTGGCTGAGGGACGGACCTTCTAGAAGTCTCCAAAATTGAGAGGCATGGAGAGGGTGGATAGTAAGACCTTTTTCCAGTATGGAAAGAGTGCACAGGTTTAAGGTGAGAGGGGGAAAGTTTAGGGGAGAAGTGTGGGGAAAGCTTTTCTCACAGAGGATGCCTGATGCTTGGAATGCATTGCCCGTGGAGGTGGTGGAAGCAGGCACATTAGCAACGTTTAGGGTGTAACTTGACAGACACATGAATGGAAGGCAAACAGAGGGATAGAAATCACAATAGGTAGCAGGCTTAAATAAGGATCCGGAATCAATGTAGGCTTGTTCCTGTACTCTATTGTATATATTGTATTGTATTCAATTGCAATTTAAACACGCTATTTGTTATACCCATGATTTTCACTGGAAGAACCTTCACTATTTTGGATTAGTCAAATAAGCAGACATCAGTCGTGGATAAACATCAGTCTTCAAATTCAACTAACCCTGTGCTTAACTGAGGTGGAGTAAGGTAGAATGGAAATACTGTTGAAGAAGGAAAGTAACAAAAGCTGAAATCCAGTACACACAATCCAGCAAAACTGGTTTAACTGCACAAAAAATGTAAGTACCTATTCTATATCACCACAACACCCTTTCCACCCCCTTCCCCCTTCAATTTATCTGAAAAAACTAATGTAGTTTCAACTACCTTTAAGCAATAAGCATATTTATTTGGTTTGTACAATCAATGATTACTGATCACTGATTCAGTGTAATTTGATTTGCATTGTTTATGAACAGTCTGATTAAGGAAGTCATGAGTTCAATTTTGGAAACTTGATTAGTAAACGAGTTTTGTACATAAAATGTTATCTATAGTTTGAAATGGTCAATATGTTATAGTTTGAATCTTCTCTATAGGAAAAATTTATACATTCTGTTAGGTGCCGCAGGGGAGAGAAATGCAAGCACATAGCATTTTATCTATTTTTTTTGAAGCAGCAGAAATTGGATTACTTGTCAATACTGTACGTCCTTAATTACTTGCACTTCCTTAAAATCTGAGGAACATTGTAGTTGGTTATCTGTGCCTGTTTAGAAGTAAATGTGTTTGCATGTTTGCACATGATCAGTTTACATACAATTGGCAAAATCTGTCTCATTGAAAGTCACTGTCATCTTTCTTTTGAATTCAGAGGAATATCATACAGGCTCTAAAATAGATCTACTTCACTAGTTTGGCCCCAAAGTTGTGCAAGTGAAAATGACATCCTTGTCTGTTGTGCGTGTTGATTGATCAGAAAGAATCTGCTAACTTTATCCTTATTTTTCTTTCAATAATGCCTGATGTCCAATACATCTGTATTGTTTTATAAGTTTAAAATGCTCCGGAATAGTAGCAGTTGTTATGCTTTAGATGGAAGTTATTTTGTTAACAAACAACTAAATTTATGTCACTGATGTGAAGCAATATAGAGTTGTATGATCTGACAGCTCCTTAAATAACTGCACTAAATAAAAATATGACTGCTGTCAGACGATGTGTTTTCAATTTATTTAAATTTAAAACAAAATTAATAAATTCTAATTAAATTTGGGTATTGATATCATTAAGATGTTACAATATCAATTCATTAAGTCATTATATTTAATGATACAGCTATATAGAAAACAGTTTTTGTGCTACGCAAGACAAAAATAGTGTACTCTTAATGGAACAAATTTTGACCCAGAAGCAGTGCAGTTTCTAAAAAAAAAAACTTTTTGATTTAAAATATCTGTGGAATTCATAAATATTTTTTAACAATATTTGAAATGGTCATTTAAAAATTTGCATCAATTGTAAGGACATTAGTTGTACTTTTATCGGATGGGTATTAGTACTCATCCATGTGAATTGACAACCCTTGACTGAGAAACAGTGCAATAGGATTGAAGTTAAGAGAATCCATGGAACCCAGCACAGAGATACAAGAAGAGAAGCTGGAGGGTAAAGGTATTGATGCAGACAAAGGGAAAGTAAGTAGAGATGAGAATTAATTTGAGGAGAAGAAGCAATTAACTCTCAGGAAAACATCATTTTTTTCTGCTTGGCAGAAAAGGAGACAGGAGCAGTTGGAAGCATCTGAGAGTTGCCTCGAAACATCTGTAATCTGGAACAATGTGTGATTAACTCAGACATGCTTTTGGTGTTACTTGGTTGTTACCTGTGCTGATGAAGCTCTGTAAAACTGTATTTTTGGACTGTTATGATACAAGGGAGAGATGGTTCATAGATGATGATCATGTCCTTGAAATATGAAAGTACAAGATGTTGTCCTACAAATTCCTGACCTATCCTTTGTGAATAATTATTGTACAACTGTGTAACAGTGCCACGGTCCCTGTGGGGAAATGATGCAGTTGCCTGAGATGTGACTTTGTTGTATTGATCATTTAAAGGTCAAATTCCTGTTTTTATTTAATGTATTATTCTCCTATTGTGTTTTGGTGATTCTGATTCATATTGGAAAAAATAAGGTGGATTCTTACTGAAACTGTTTACATTTGGAGGTCATTTCATAAACTTAGTTATTTTAGTTTGTGCTTTCCCCAGTAGAAGTGGTTATCAGTTGTCATTTATTAAACATTATGGACCCAGTCGCACAAACTGGAGTAGAAACATTTTTTTTCACACATAGAACAATTGTATTGTCGTGGCAAAATACTATGTGGCTTTTCTGATCAGCTTGTCAATATTCCTTTAGAAATGGTGAATGGATAAACACCAATCACATAATACTGAGGGAATGACAAGAATACATTCATGGGCTGAAGGGCCTGTTCTGTGCTGTACTGTTCTACATATATTCCTAATGCTATAGATAGTGCATTGCCGTGTTCTGAATTGTGACATCAGTAATTCATTCTTAAAAAATTGATCTGGTTTTATTCATTGACACATTATCATCAATCATAATATCTGCAGTCATACTCATTACTTCATTTAAATGCACTCATAAATTCTAAATTTATTTGGTCTCTGATTCTGGCATCTTTGCTAGGGTCAAATGCAGTGATGGTTTAGAACGATTGAAAGGTTAAGGCACAAACTAGGACTATCAATACTTTTTTGTCTAGAACTTGATCAATACATGTCAACTCTCTTAATTTGCAGGGCCAGGAAGGTGTGACCACCACTATAGATGTATCTATATCCTCGACTGGCCACTTCCCAGTGGAAATCATTGTATTACTCCATCAGGAGCAGTCATGGTTGAAACAAAAGAGAAATCTTCAAGGAATCTCAGGCCCACTATCTTTTAAATGTGTTGAAATAATATGTTTAGTTTGTGATGATGTGGTAATCCTCACTCAATATATTGTTATAATTAATATTTCAATAAAGCCTCAGTCAGCATAATAAATTCTAAAAGAATGTTGTTACCAATATTGTTTAGATATTCACATCTGTAAATTGTATGCTGAAAAGTCAATATTAGTATTCTTCCTGCATCCGCCAAGGCTATAAGGCACAGATTTTTTTTTTTTAAATACATTCATTTGACTGACAGTGAGTGACACTCAACAATTTATACATGAAAGTTTCTGATGTAGGTCATAAAATGTCCCACTGAGGCTATTATTTTTCCAGTTGACAAAGTATGTTTTTGTCAATTGAGGTTTCAAGTACAAGATCAAAAACAGAAATAAAAGCACTATTTTGCTTTAGGTACATGAAGGATAGGTTTAACATTTAGGTCATTTTGCAATGGAGGAAGGTAATCTGCAGCTCTGGCACATTTTTTATTTTGTAACGATCCTGTGTGTATTTTAATATACAAGCACAGCTTGATGAAATATCTTTTTTTTGTCTCGATTAAATAGATTATCCTACCGACTGCTGAATTAGTAATGTGCAAAGACTGGTGTTCTTGGTTAATGCTGTGTATTGCAGTAAGATTAAGACGTTCAACTACAGGCGAGCATTATTAAATTAACTTCATGTACTCCTGTTATTTGAACCTCTTCCTCCTATTAGGTGTTAAATTGTCTTCGACCATCCTTGATTCCATGTGACAGGACTACAGCGCTTTGATCTGATCCATTATTTATGAAATCACTTCATTCGGTCTATCCAATGTTGCATCTGCTGTTTGGCATGCAAGTAGTCCTATGTCATAGCTTCATCTCAGTTTAATTTGCTGATGCTGCTCCTAGCATTACCTCTGATACTCCTCATTGAATAGGGGTACACTGAATCAAAGAATGGTTGCAGCATAGAAGGAGGACATTCAGCTTGTCTTTTCTGCAGCTGCTCACTGAAGGAAGAATTTGCCTTGTACCATTTCCTGGCCGCCTCCTTGAAATGCTGTACATTCCTCACCTTCAATTAATCACCCATTTTCTGTCAAATATTTGAATAAACCATACTACGAATGATTGCATTCCAGATCCCATCTACATTCTGAATGACAAAAGTTATTTTCTGATGTCACCATTGCTTCTTTTGCAAGTTACCTTAAATGTATGGTCTCTTGTCCTTACCCCATTGCATCTGCTCTGCCATTTAATGACATCATGGTTGATTTGATGATGCTCAACCGTATTTTTCTGTCTTTTCCCCATAACACTGGATTCCCTTACTGATGAAAAATTTGTCTACCTTCGCCGAGAATATACCTAATGACCCCCCTCAACAGCAATCTGTGGTAAAGGATTCCACAGACTGACCAACCCTAGGAGAAATTCCTCCTCACCTCTGTCCTGAAGGTGATCACTTTGAGATAATGCCTTCTGATCCTAGACTCTTGTACTCGGAGAAACAACCTCTTCATTTATCATGTCAAGCCCTTTAAGAAGCTTGTACATTTCATTAAGACTGCTCTGTTTTTTCTCAATTCCAAGAAGTTAAAGCCCAACCTACTTAACGTCTCCTCAAGACAATCCCTCCGTATTTGAGATGAAACCAATGAATCCTATCTGAACTGCTTGCAATGACAGTATATCTTTCCTTAGATTGGGGATCTAAAACCGTTCACAATATTAAACGTGTGATCTGACGAGTCCTTTGTCTAGTTTCAGAAAGATTTCCTTATTTGTTTATTTTATTTTCCAAATAAAAGCTAACATTCCATTCCTATGAACCTCGATTTTCCGAACGAGGTGGGTGGGCACTATTTCGTTCGGTTAATCGATTAACTGCCTTTCCTCTGGGGCTCAGAGCTTTTAAAGTCTGTTCCCTGTTCAGGAGACTAGCAACCCCCCCGCTCCCCCAACTGTCCAACACCTCCCCTCGCTCCCAGCCCCAAAACTTCCCCCGCCCCCTAAGTTCCACTGTACTTGGCTTCCCACCTATCTTCATGTCAACCACATTGTTGGCAATGATACATTTGCTTCTCTCCTCCAAGTCATTGCTGTATATTGTAAAAAGTTGAAGCCCCAGCACTGATCTTGGTGAGATTCCATTAGCTACAAGTTGCCATCCTGAAAATGCCTCACTTTTCCTAATTCTATATCTTCTATTACTTAGCCAATCCTCTATCCATGTTAAAATACTACCCCAATACCCTGGGCTCTCATTCAGTAGTCTAAGGTAAAGTATATTATTGAATACCTTCAGGAAATCAAAATATGTTACATGCATAGCTTTCCCTTTAACCAAAAACCAAAGAACTGTGAATGCTGGAAATCCGAAACAAAATCAGAAATTGCTGGAAATGCAGATTGCAAATTGGAGGAACAATACCTCATCTCCCGCCTGGGTAGCCTACACCTCAGAGGACTCAACATTGAGTTCTCCAATTTCAAATAAACTGCCCACCTATCCCCCAACTCCCTTTCCAGCCCTGCCTCCTCCCTTCCATCCCTCCAACTTACTCATCCTTCCAGTTACCATCCAGATTCATTCCTCCTATCGACCTACCAGATTGTACCTACCACCTCAACTTGCCTTTCACCACCTCACCACTCCACCCTAGAACCATCTTTCAACCCTCCCCACCCCACTATCTGCAACTCCTCCTACCCCCACCCTCGGCCCTGAAGAAGGCTTATACCCAAAATGTCAGACTTCTCCAGTTCCTGATTCTGCCTGACTTGCTGTGTTCTTCCCGCCTCCTGCTTGTCTTCTTTGGGTTCCAGCATCTGCAGTTATTTTTTGTCTCTAAGTTTGTACCACAGCAGGTCTGCTGGCATTTAAGGAGAGAAGTCAGAGTTAATGTTTTGGGTGCCGTGGCCATTCTTCAGAATGGTCATCAAGAAGGGCTACAGGACCCAAAGCATTGACACTACTTTCTCTCCATAGATGGCTCCCAGACCTGCTGAGGTTTTATTTTCAGCAATTTCTGATTTTGTTCCCTTTATCTAACCAGCTTGTTACCACTTCAAAGAATTCTAATAAATTTGTCAGGCATGATTTCTCCTTAATGGAGCCAAACTGACACTGTTTGATTGTATTATGTACTTCTAAATACAGTATGATTATATACTTTATAATAGACTGACATATTTCTAGCAACATATGCTAAACTAAGAGACAGTTGATAGTTACCTGGTTTTTGTTTAATTGTCTAATTAAATAATCATGATACATTGCCAGGATTCCAATTCTTGAATACTTTCCTGAATCTGTGGATCCCTCGAAGACCATGTATCTACTATCTCTGTAGCGACTTCCTTTAATGTCCCATATGTATCCCATGAGGTCAATGGGTATTATTAGCTTTTAGCACTGTTAATTTCCCTAACACTTTTCTCTACAGTGATAGCCGTTGTCTTTATTTCCTGTTCCTCTTTTGCTCTGTATTTATTAAATATTTTTGGAATGCTTCTCTTGGGAAGACTGGTGCAAAGAGTTTACTTAACACCTATGACATTTCTGGGGTGCCATTAATATTTCTTTTTTATATATATACTTTTATGTATTTAAATACACTTTTGTTTCCTCTTGACATTACTTGCAAATTTTATCCTGAAAGTTTATTTTCTTCCACTTTATTTTTGGGCATGTTTTGTATTTTAAACTTTCTCATTCCTCTTGTTTACCACTAATCTTTGCTATGTTGTATTTTTAATTTCAACTTGATACTATCCTTAAGTTCCCTAGTGTACTATGCTTAGCTTATCCCTTTTCAGAATTATCTTTTCCCAATGGAATTTATCTTTATGTGGGCCAGGATCTATTCTCGTAAACATCTGCCATTATTCCTGAGTTACCTTTTGATTATGAACTCCTTTCATAGTTCAGCCAGCAGCCCAGCTCTCCTTTTGTAATACCCCATTTAAGTTTAACATATATGTTTCTGACCCAAGTTTCTCCCCCTCAAATTGAATGCTAAATTCTGCCATGTTGTAATCAGTGTTTTGTTGGTGGTCTTTTCCCCTCAGATCATCAAATAAAGCTTCCTCATTGCACATTGCCTGGTTCCATAGATCTAAATGTATGTCTGTTCATAATATAGCTATGAATTCATTTGCGTAGCTACCCTCTGAGAATTTGACTTTCAAAACCTATATAAATACTGAGGTGATCCATGATTAATGTGCTGCTTTTTTTATGCACACTCGTACTAATTTGTCCCTTGTCCTATTTGCTATTTGGGGCTTATGGACTACTCCCTAATCAGTGTTGTTTTAACCCTTGTTATTTCTTACCTCCACCCTTTTTGATTCTACATCTTCCTAACCAAAGTCACTTTTGCTGTCATACTCAGTTCATTCCATACTGACAAAGCTGCATGCTTCCTTCCAGCTTGATCTTTTGAAAGGTCATATACCACTGAATAGTTCATGCCCAGCTTCGGTGCCCTTGTAACCATATCTCCATGATAGCTATAAGATTATACCCAGTAGCTTCTCTATGTACTTTTATTTTGTTTGCTGAATGTGACATGTATTCAAGTAAAGAGCTATTAATTATGCCCTTTTACTGCTATTGCCCAAATGTTTGAACTTTTTTATTCACTCATGAGGCATGGATGTTTCTGGCTGCTGAGTATTTTGGCTGTCCCTTGAGAAGGTGACAGTGAGCTGCCTTCTTGAACTGCTGCAGTCCACGTGCTGCAGGTTCACCCACAATGCCATTAGGGAGGGAAGGATATACTTCCAAGTCAGGACAGTGAGTGGCTTGAAAGAGAGCTTACAGTGATAATGTTCCCATATATCTTCTGGTCTTATCCTTCGAGATGAAAGTGGTCATGAATTTAGAATATACTGTTGAAGGATCTTTGGTGAATATTTGCAATGCATGTTGTACATAGTACACATTGCTGCTACTGAGCATCAAGGTTGGAGGGAATGGATACTTGTAGATGTGGTGCCAGTCAAGCAGGCTGCTGTGCTCTGGATGGTGTCAAGCTTCTTGAGTGTTGTTGGTGCTGAACCAATCCAGGAAAATGGGGAGTATTCCATCCCATTCCTGATCTATGCCTTGTAGATTTGAATTTGCAGAATTGTAATTGCATAAACATCCTATCTTGTTCAAAGAGCAAACAATCTGCAGGCAGTCAGTGCAAGCAGTTAATCCATGTAACATTTTATAAATTCCTACTTTGGAAATAGAACCAGTGTGGCTCAAGATTGTGATACAGACAGATTCTAACCTCACACCTTTAATGCATTGTCTGAGCTGAGATGTCACTTTTTTTTAAATAAAACCTTAAGTTATCTCGAGAGTGTGACTGGAAAGAAGTTCTGGGATTTACGTATTAATGAACCGCAACCTGCAACCCATTCTAAAAGATGAAAGACTAAACAGCAATCTAGGTTTGTTCAATATATTATTTCTGTTGCATGACACTGAGATCTTTTATTATAAATTCTGTGTCTTATGATCCTACTCCACAGCTATCTGTTGAAGGAGCAGTGCTCCAAAAGCTAGTACTTAATAAACCTGTTAGTGTTTAACCTGGTGTTGTGATTTTTAACTTTGTAGATGATGGACAGGCTTTGGGAGTCAGAAGGTAAGTTACTCGCCACACCATTCCGAGCCTTTGTCGTGCTGTCGTAGCCACTGTGTTTATTATTCAGTCCAGTTGAGTTTCTGGTCAATGGTAATTCCCAGGATGTTGCTAGTTAGGGATTCAGTGATGGCAACATCATCAAATGTGTGACATGAATGTTATCTTCCACTTTTGAGCCCAAATCTGGATATGTCCAGACCTTGTTGCATTTGATCATGGACTATATCGGTATCTGAGGAGTTGTGACTGGTATTGAACATTGTGGAATAATTGGAAATCTCTCTATTTCTGATTTTATGATGGAGGGAAGGTCATTGATGAAATGACTGAAGATGTTTAGGCTGAGGACACTACCCTTCGAAACTTATGTTTTGGAGCTGAGCCGACTGACCTCCAACAATCCCACCCATATTCCTATGTCTGCAGGTATGACTGCAAACAATGGAGAGTTTTCTCTTGGTACCCATTGATTCCAATTTTGCTAGGGCTCATTGATGCCACAACCCCATTTTATTCAGTCTTGATGTCAAGGACTATTCACTCTCTCATCGTCTCTGGATTTCAGCTGTTTTGTCCATGTTTGATCCAAGGCTGGTTCAGGAGGTCAGAAGCTGAACGGCCATGGCAGAACCCAAACTGGGTGTTACTGAGCAGATGCTGCTTGTTAGTACTGTTAATGAGACTTGCATCACTTTGCCGATGATCAAGACAATAATGATGGGCTGATAATTGGCCGCGTTGGATTTATTGTTCTATTTATGTACAGCAAGCATCTGGGCAATTTTCCATATTGTCTGATGGCTGCCAGTGTTTGAGTATACTGGCAGAACTGCTGTTTTTCTATATTTGTACATTGTGTTCCTTCCTTTCCCACTCTCAGTATTATCTAAATAGATACCCTGTAATGCTGCAATGACCTTTTGCTTTGAAAGCCAACATTTCCTGTTTGCAATCCTCCAACCTTTAAATACAGTGAGAAAAATTGAAAAATTGAAAGATTAGATTAGATTACTTAGTGTGGAAACAGGCCCTTCGACCCAACAAGTCCACACCGACCCTCCGAAGCGCACCCACCCAGACCCATTCCCCTAAATTCAACCCTGAGTAACGCACCTAACACTACGGGCAATTTAGCGTGGCCAATTCACCTAACCTGCACATTTTTGGATTGTGGGAGGAAACCGGAGCACCTGGAGGAAACCCACGCAGACACGGGGAGAATGTGCAAACTCCACACAGTCAGTCGCCTGAGTCGGGAATTGAACCCAGGTCTCTGGCACTGTGAGGCAGCAGTGCTAACTACTGTGCCACCGTGCCGCCCACAAAAATGTAGAACTGTTGGGACATTTTCTGGATTGAAAAATACTTTTTGGCCATGTGGTTGCTAATGAAGTGAGGTTAACAGTTTACTTGTGCTGTGATCAGAAATTCAGATCACCTTAGATTAGATTCCCTACAGTGGGGAAACAGGCCCTTCATCCCAACCAGTCCACACCGACCCTCCGAAGAGTAACCCACCCCCCTCTGACAAATGCATAGAACATAGATCATAGAAGAATACAGCGCAGTACAGGCCCTTCGGCCCTCGATGTTGCGCCGATCCAAGCCCACCTAACCTACACTAGCCCACCATCCTCCATATGCCTATCCAATGCCCGCTTAAATGCCCATAATGAGGGAGAGTCCACCACTGCTACTGGCAGGGCATTCCATGAACTCACGACTCGCTGAGTAAAGAACCTACCCCTAACATCTGTCCTATACCTACCCCCCTTAATTTAAAGCTATGCCCCCTTGTAATAGCTGACTCCATACGTGGAAAAAGATTCTCACTGTTGACCCTATCTAAACCCCTAATCATCTTGCACCTATCACTATGGCCAATCCACCTGACCTGCACATCTTTGGATTGTGGGAGGAAACCATAGCACCTGGAGGAAACCCACACAGACACACGGAGAATGTCAGTGTGGAGTTTGCACAGTCACCCAAGGCTGGAATTGAACCTGGGACCCTGGTACTGTGAGGCAGCAGAGCTAACCACTGAGCCACCGTGCTGACAATAGAGGGGAGCACATAGGGAAATGAGAGATGAGGTTTTATTGGGAAACCTAAGTTTAGAAAAGAACTAAAGGGTCTTTTGAGCTGATGGTTGTCTAGTAACCTTGCCTGGAATGCTGTTTTTTTTTTCAGAGATGATCAGAAGAAAATGAAACAAAAAATGCAAATTAATTCCTTGTTTTGTTTTTGGAAGCTATTAACATTCTAAGGTTTCCTAAAAAATCTTGTACTTTTCCATTTATTTTTTAAAGTGAGTAATGGATTAATTTCAGGAAAGAAACCTAGTAAAAGGTCTAATTCTGGATAGTAGTATAAAAGGAAAATAATGGACATTGTTTTAATTGAATCAACACATTTAAATTAATGATGTAAATGATGAAATAGTGGAGCTTAATTTACAGTGAAGTTCTTCAGTCACAGTCATAACACCGTCTGCTCTTTGACAATACGTTTGCACCATGGATTATCCAGCGAATAATGTTCAACATTCTAGGAACTGTGGCAGACATCATATACCAGATATGACAATAGGGTACAGAATATCTTTAAAAGATTTAAAAGATACCATGTTGGCACTTGATGATAAGTTTGAACTCTCCAGGATAATGGTAAGATTTTTAGACTAAGTTGTTCAGATAACAAGGATCACAGCAGACCTGCAGAAAATGGAAGCCATCAGGAAACTTCCACCACCCAAGGAAGTTGCAATCATATATGGGAATGGTGAACCAGATGGCCAAATCCTCTAGGCCTACTTATGGAGTTGAGATCAAGCATATTGTTGAACTGTACATCAACAGCAATCATTTGACTGAGTCAAAGATGTGTTAATTTCATCCAACGCCTTTGCACGTTATCATCCTGCAAGGAGGGGACATGAAAGGTCCTTAGTTGGTAGGATTAGGGAAAACCCTAAGGCTTTCTATAGGTATATCAGGAATAAAAGAATGACTAGGGTATGAATAGGTCCAGTCAAGGATAGTAGTGGGAAGTTGCGTGTGGAGGCTAAAGAGATTGGGGAGACACTGAATGAATACTTTTCATCAGTATTCAGTCAGGAACAGGACATTGTTGCCGATGTGAATA
>NC_057710.1:141793262-141800390 GCF_004010195.1 Chiloscyllium plagiosum | reverse complement strand
GGGGTAGTTATAGGACAGATGTTAGGGGTAGGTTCTTTACTCAGCGAGTCGTGAGTTCATGGAATGCCCTGCCAGTAGCAGTGGTGGACTCTCCCTCATTATGGGCATTTAAGCGGGCATTGGATAGGCATATGGAGGATAGTGGGCTAGTGTAGGTTAGGTGGGCTTGGATCGGCGCAACATCGAGGGCCGAAGGGCCTATACTGCGCTGTATTCTTCTATGTTCTATGATGGGATAGTTTAACACATCTCAAGAGCTCTCACTGACACAAAACACTGATTATGCTGTCATTGATTATGTTGATTCAAGTCAAAAAATGTTCAAGGTGCTGTGCAACCTTAACTATTCACCATCTGCTAGCCTTAGTGAAAATGTAGGAATTGTGAGTCTCAGTTGCATGATGAAGAATGTACACAGCTTTGTATATTCTGCCTTGATGGCTGGCCAGAATGTATTCCCAGTAACCTTGCCCTGTGGTAGTAGTTTGAGCAATACCATCACAACATTAATGGCAATGATCGTTTGATCTAGGATGATAGATGTGTGGTCCCACAAGCTTTCTATCTCGACAGTCTTGGGATAGCCATTAGGGACATCTGTGTATCTCCAAGCTCCATGCCATGGTGCAACTGTCTGTGGTCACTAGCTACCTGTTGTACCATAAAAGACATTGTCCCATTTGTAGACAGGGGAGCAGAAAGGACCTCTTTTGTTATCCTGCTCTCCAACCATGCCATAAGAACACCTTGTCATTAATCTTTTTGAATATTAGGTGATGGCTTTTCTCATTTATTATTCTCATTTATTATCATTGGAAGTCATTATGACATCTTTGAAGACACTATCCACACACGGAATCCCAGGTGTATTCGTATCTGGAAAAAACTCACAATTGGCCAATAAATTGAATACTTTACAGCTATGGATGGACTTGACTATGTTCGAAATTCACCGAGCAGCTCTCCAGCTAATGGTGAAGATGAGTGGTTTCTACGATTAAAAAAATTCCTGAGGGATAAACAAATAATGATTTTCATTGCATCTGATTCAACTACTGCTGTTCACCATTACAACAACATAGCTCCATACTCACTCTCTTCACCCTGAGGCAGCAAACCAAACTTCCCAGGCAAACTTCTAATGCCAAGTGACACGGTGCTGGACCATGGCTAAGTCATAGAGTCATGGAGATGCACAGCACAGAAACAGATCTTTGGTCCAACTCGTCCATGCTGACAAGATGTCCTAAGTTAATCTATCCCCATTTGCCAGCACTTGGCCATATCCCAATAAACCCTTCCTATTCATGTACCCATCCAGACGTCTTTTAAATTTTGAAGTTGTATGAGCCTCCATCACTTCCTCTGGCAGCTCATTCCATAAATGCACCACTCAATGTTTGAAATATTTGCCCCTTATGTCCCTTTTAAACCTTACCCCTCTGTCACAAAGCTAGTCCTCTTTTTTCCAAAAGCTGTTCCATGTTTATAGTTAATATAGCATATATGTGTGTGTTTAGACTACTATTCAGGTTTTGAGGGGTTAAAAATGAAGCCACCTTTATTAATGGTTCTTTTTTTTTTAAAGGGGGTGTCACAAAGCTAGTCTCTTTTCTTTCTAAAAACTGTTCCGAGGCTCAACGAGGCTCTGTCCTTGATATTTTTCAGAGGGTAATAAACCAGGCTGGGTTCTGATCAGTCTGATTTGGTACAGAGATGAAAAGGGTTTTGAGGCCTTTTGTTTATATGTAAACAGATGGGACTCCAGACCAAAGTGGTCATGTTTTAGACGTGACCTGTATAACGAAAAGGGAATGGCCAGCTCTCCAGCTGAGCTGAGCAGTTTTCATTCAGTCTTGACCTGGGAAGTTCCATAGGGAGCTGTGTGGGAACTTTCTATTTTTCTGCCTTTCAACTTCAACCTGTAAGCATGTGTTCCATTTATACTGTTTTTTTTAAAGGGAGTTTGCTTATTGTAACTATTGTGTATATTCGGAACAATATAATTAAGTCTATTTGGATAGGTTGAGTCCTGTAGGGGTTCTTTATTCTGTTCTTTGTGTTTCATTTTATAATTTTGTGAATATATTTTTGTCTGTTTTAAAATCTAGTAGTCAATCTAGCTATCTTCCTCAGTAATTTTCACTGTACACTTACCCCAACAAATTGCAAAGTTATGGTCTGGGGCAAGACCTAAGGGGCAACTTTTTCACGAAGAGGGTAGAATGTATATGGAATGAGCTGCCGGAGGATGTGGTGGAGGCTAGTACAATTGCAACATTTAAGAGGCATTTGGATGGGTATATGAATAGGAAGGGTTTGGAGGGATATGGGCCGGGTGCTGGCAGGTGGGACTAGATTGGGTTGGGATATCTGGTTGGCATGGATGGGTTGGACCGAAGGGTCTGTTTCCATGCTGTATATCTCTATGACTGAGTGATCTGGCCTAGTCCATAACACCTCTCACCCTAGACTTATGCCCCCCTAGTTCTGGACATCACACCCCAGGGAAAAGACCTTGTCTATTTACCCTATCCATGTCCCTCAAGATTTTCTAAACCTCTATAAGGCGACCCCTCAGCCTCCAGCACTCCAGGGAAAACAGTGGCAGCCTATTTCAGCCTCTCCCTATAGCTCAAACCCTCGATCCCTGGCAACATCCTTGTAAATCTTTACTGAACCCTTTGAAGTTTCACAACATTTTTCCAAAAGTGGCCTATCAAATATCCAGTACAGCTGCAACATAAGTATGATAGAAAGAAGAACATTAGAAGACAGACAAAGCCTGAACCTCGTTAAGAGCCACTGAGCTCACAACCTGCCCATATTGGAACAGCAGTGAGAGAGCATTGAGAGTGCAAGGCTCCAACAACTGGGATCCTACCTTGTCCACCTGCTAAATGGTAAGACCTGAAGAAACAGGAGTGCCTTCACTTTGCTGACAAAGTAGCTGATTGCTGCATGGACTGCAGGAGCGAACTCTGACAATATAGCCACTAACACGAAAGAGAAGAGATGATGACAGTAGATTGTGAAGACAAGCCACAACCTCAAGTGGAACTCATGCATGTGTTTGAGAAACACGCCACAGATTTTTCCGTAAAGAACATAATCTTGGGGAATGATAGAGGTGGAGGGAGAGAGATAGAAATGTAAGAAGATGTGTATATAGAAAATGAGGATAAAGTCTAATGAAGAGTTAACTTTACCTTTTAATGATAGATTCTTATGTATATGCTCAGCATCGATATCATAGATGACATGGAACTGAGACCTGAGTCTGTAGGATTCTAGAAATGTACTCTCTCTGTCTCTTGCATGTAGCTATACTTAATAAAGGTAATTGACCACTGACATGTGCTCACTGTCCTCTAACAACAACCCTGACCTATTTTTAGGAACAAAGGTAGACTCATCAAGCCTGCTCCACCATTCAACTGGATCATGGCCAATCATCTACCTCAATGTCACTTTCCCATGATATCTCTTTATCTCGATGTCATTTTTCTCTTAAAATCTGATTTCAGCTTCTCCAGACCTCTTAAGGGTAAAGAATTCCAAAGATTTGCCAGTCCCTGAGTGTAAAACTTCTTGTTATCTCCGTTAACTCCCCTACCCTGTACTACGAAATGATGATCTAGATTTACCAGACATATCTTTACATCCTGTTAGAATTTTGTGTTTCAATGAAACGTTTTCCTGCTCTTTGTCACTCCAGGCAACATGATCAGTTTCCTCACTCTCTCCTCACCAGCCATTCCTGCCTTCCCAGGCTGTACTCTGGTGAAACTTTATTTGCAGTCCCTCTCAAAAACCTGTTTCTTCTTTATCTATGCTGCAAGTGATTTGCTCAAAAGCTCCAAGCTCATCAAACAGGTTTTATCTTTTATAAATCCATGTCGACCAGCTCAAGTTTACCATTATTTTCTAAGTTTTGAATTATTGCATAATTTCTAACAAATTCTAACAGTTTACCACCTTCTGACATCCATCTAGCTGATCTGTAGTTCTCCATTCCCCTGCCTTTTCAAAGAGTGCAGTTATGTTTGCTACTTTCCAATTCATGGGAACATTTCTATGACCTATAGTATTTTGAAAAATAACTACTATTGCATCCATTATGTCCAGAGCCAACTCCTTCAACACTCTCTTGAGATGTAACTCATCTGGTCCAGGGGATTTATTAGCCTTTAATCCTATTAATGTTTCAAATACTGCTCTTTGAACATGTTAGTTTCCTTTTAGTTCTTCCATTTCACAAGTCCCTTTGTTGCCTAGTATTTCTGAGGAATTTTCATAGTCTCTACAAATACAAATATGTGCTAACCATATAGTTTCACTATTGTTTCCCTGTTCTCCACTATGACATCATTTTCATTTATCTCCTGAAAATCTGAGTGTTCTCTTGGTAACAATGTGACCTATGATGACTATCTATTTACATTCTTGATGCTCAACAGCTAACCAGTGAAATCTTTGATCTTGACCCAGAAAAGCATCATATCATCCTGGATGCACTTCAGTGACTATGAAAATGCTGTAATATCACCCATCTGCATTGCTGTCAGAGACTTTATGACCTCCTTTGGTGCCTGTATTTGGTTGTGGCTGGATTCTCCAGATAAACCATCAGTTTGTTTGAAGGGTTGCAGGGAAAGCTAATGGGCTGTTGGCCTTTATTTGAATGGGAATGGTTTATGAATAATAAAGAGATCTTGCTAAAACTACACAAGACACTAATCAGACCATACCTGGAATATTGTTAAGATTTGGTTCCCATATCTAAAGAAAGACATGCTGGCATTGGAGACAGTCCAAAGAAGGTTCTCCAGGTTGCTTTTGGGTATGGAGGAATTTTCTTGTGGATATGTCGAATAGGTTAAGCTTGTACTTATTGGAGTTTAGAAGTAGGTGAAGAGACCTTATTGAAGCATACAAGAGCTTTACAGGATAGACATGGAGTGATTGTTTCCCCTTGTGGGAGAATCTATGACCAGAGGGAATAATCTCAGAGTAAAAAGTCTACCATTTAAGACACAGATGAGGGCAGAAATTTCTTCTCTCAGGGAAATGAATGTGACATTCTTTACCACAGAGGGCTATTGAAATTAAGTTGTTAAAATAGTAAAGACCTAGCCAGTTTTCTAATCAGTAAAGAAATCTAATCAGTAAAGTGGACGGCACGGTGGCACAGTGGTTAGCACTGCTGCTTCACAGCGCCATGAGACCCGGGTTCAATTCCCGCCTCAGGCGACTGACTGTGTGGAGTTTGCACATTCTCCCTGTGTCTGCGTGGGTTTCCTCCGGGTGCTCCGGTTTTCCTCCCACAGTCCAAAGATGTGCAGGTCAGGTGAATTGGCCATGCTAAATTGTCCGTAGTGTTAGGTAAGGGGTAAATGTAGGGGTATGGGTGGTTTGCGCTTCGGCGGGTCGGTGTGGACTTGTTGGGCCGAAGGGCCTGTTTCCACACTGTAAAGTAATCTAATCTAATCTAAAAAAAATCAAGGGTCATGTGGAAAAGAAAGTGTTGAAGATTACCAGACCATCCATGATCTCATTGAACGCAGAATTGACTCAATAGGCCAAATGGACTACACAGCTGCTGCACCTTATGATCTGTCAGTCCATGCATTCCATTGCCTCCTGCATTACCTACCTATGCTGCTTGACTGCCTGATGGCCATCCATTCATTCTTGCTGTTCTTGGACACTTCGAACCTCTGGATGGTCACATCTATAAATGTGCCACCATGAAACATTTAGCTTTGCAATGAAGATGAGTGTCATCGGTTTGTCCTTAATTGTGCCCTCACCACCTTTCACATGTCTGTCTCTTTTGTTCTCCAGGACTTGGCTAACTTGGTCAGCAATGGAGCTAATGAGTCACTCTTGATTGACGTTGTAGTCCCCGATACAGGGTACATTCTGTATCCTTCCTGTTCCCAGTTCAGCTTGCAAGTTGTGTTCAGTATGATTTCAATAGAGCATAATTAGATATCAAGGGATGACTGAATTAAAGCTTTGAAATGCAGATTGAATGCTTTGGAATAAAATGAGCTCGTGTTTTATTCATTCATGGGATGAGTGTAGCTGCCTAGGCCAGCATGTATCGCCCATTCCTAATGGCCCAAAGGGCAATTTAAGAGCCAACCACGTTGCGAATGACTGCAACCTAAAGCTTTTGAACACTAGGATATCAAACTTTCTGGTACCAGATGGCATGGTCAACTTAAAAATGAATAATGTTTACAGATGTTGTTCAAAGGTGGAATAAAAAATATTATCACTGTTTAGTTCCCATAGGCTGCTTCAGATTTGCTAACTTAAATATTGTAATGTACAGTAAAATATTTCAAATATGTTTCAAAAATAATTACTACATGAAGACTGTAAATTTTTAAACTTAACTCAAGGGCCTGTTGTTGACTTTTTAAAATTCAAATGTAGTTTACATTTTCCATAATTTCTTGTATTAGAAGATTTCTTTGTAACCTACTTACGTGATTAAAGATAGAGTCACCATAGTCTTACTAGATCATGGGAGCTGCTTTCTAATTCAAGAGAGGTTAATTGTGTAACCTGAGGTCACCACAGCTCCGATGAGGGAGAGGTTGAGAAGGAGAACACACCTCAGCCGACATGGGAATTGAACCCGGGCTGTTGGTGTAACTCTGCATCACAAACCAGCCATCTAGCCAACAGGGCTAAACTGATCCCGATCAGGAGAGTGGTAGTGGAGGGTTGCTTTTCAGACTGGAGACCTGTGAAGAGTGGTGTTCCACAAGGATCAGTGCTGGGTCTCTTGCTTTTTGTCATTTATATAAATAATTTGGATGTGAACGTAGGACATATGGTCAGTAAGTTTGCAGATGACACCAAAATTAGAAGTGTAGTGGCAGTGAACAAGGCTACCTTTAAGTACAACGGGATCTTGATCAGATGCGCAAGTGGGCTAAGGAGTGGCAGATGGAGTATAGTTTACATAAATGCAAGGTGCTACACTTTGGAAAAGCCAATTAGGGCAGGATTTATACACTTAATGGTAAGGTCCTGGGGAGTGCTGCTGAACAAAGAGACCTTGGAGTGCAGGTTCATAATTCTTTGAAAGTGGAGTCGCAGGTAGATAGC
>NC_057710.1:141668033-141790166 GCF_004010195.1 Chiloscyllium plagiosum | reverse complement strand
AAGAAGGGCTTATGCCCGAAACGTCGATTCTCCTGTTCCCTGGATGTGCCTGACCTGCTGCGCTGTTCCAGCAACACATTTTCAGCTCTGATCTCCAGCATCTGCAGACCTCACTTTCTCCTTACAAGGATGTTGCCAGGGTTGAAGTGTTTGAGCTGTAGGGAGAGGCTGAATAGGCAAGGGCTATTTTTCCTTGGAACATCAGGGGCTAATAGAGGTTTGTAAAATCATGAGCGTGGATTGGGTAAATAGACAATGTCTCTTCCTTTGGTTGGGGGAGTGCAAGATAAGAGGGCATTGGTTTGAGGTGAGAGGGGAAAGGTTTAAAAGGAACCTATGGGAAAACCTTTTCACACAAAGGGCGGTGTATGTATGGAATGAGCTGCCAGAGGAAAGGGTGGAGACTGGTACAATTACAATATTTTAAAAGGCATCTGGATGGGTTCATGAATAAGAACGATTTAGAGGGATATGGGGCAAATGCTGGTAAATGGGACTAGATTAATTAATGAATTGCAGATGCCAGTGTTGGACTGGGGTGGACAAAGTTGAAAATCACACAACACCAGGTTATAATCCAACAGGTTCATTTCAGAGCGCTGCTCCTTCATCGGGTAGTTTTGGAGTATAAGATCGTAAGACACAGAATTTATAGCAGATGTTTACAGTATGATGCAACTGAAGTGATATACTGAAAAAGAACTGGATTGTTTAAGTCTCTCATCTTTTAGAATGACCATGTTGGTTTCAGTTCTTTCATATATAAATCCCAGAACTTACATTCTCAAGTGAACTTTAACATTGGGGACCATGTCGGCCCAGATAATGCATTGAAGGGCTGAGGAGCCCTGTTTGAGGCTGTCTGTGCCCCAATGTTCAGACTGATTCTGTTTCTAAAAAAAAGGATTTACAGCATCTTACATGGATTCATGCAATTTTTGAGCAAAATAAAATATAATTCTGCAAGTACAAATTCACCCCACCAACTTGTGTGTGTGTGTGGTGGTGTAACTGTCTGTGAGAGTCTGAGTGTGTGTGTGTATATGTCTGTGTGTGAGTGTAAAGAGGTATAAGTCTGTGAGAGGGGTGTGTGCATGTGTGAATGTATGAGAGAGCTTGTGTATGAGAGAGAATCTGCGTGAGTGTATGAGTCGATGTATGTGTGCACGCAGTGGGATCATCTGTAGTGTGATATGAATCCAAGGTCCCGGTTGAGGCCATCCCCATGGGTACCGAACTTGGCTATCATCAGCCTCTGCTCGGTCACTTTGCATCGTTGCCTGTCCCAAAGTCTGCCTTGGAGGATGGTCATTCAAAGGTCTGAGGTCGAAGTCCCGGACCGCTAAAGTGCTCCCCGGCTTGGAGGGAACACTCCTGCCTGGTGATTGTTGTGCGGTATCCATTCATTCATTGCCGTAGCCTCTGCTTGGTCTCGCCAATGTACCATGCATCAGGGCATACTTTCCTGCAGCGTATGAGAGAGACAATGATGGCCTAGTCACATGAGTACCTGCCGCGTACGTGGTGGGTGGTGTCTCACAAGTGATGGTGGTTTGTAACGGTCGATACTCTGATACGTCTTGCAGCATCTGCTGTGACAGGGTTGTGTGGTGGTGTCCTGAAAGCCGGGCAGTTTGCTGTGAACAATGATCTGTTTAAGGTTTTTTGGTTGTTTAAAGGTGAGACATGGAGGTGTGGAGAAGATCTTGGCAAGGTGCTCACCCTCGCTCATAATGTGTTGCAGGCCGCGAAGAACATGGTATAGTTTCTTGACTCCTGGGAAGTACTGGACAACAAAGGGTATAACGTCAGTTGCAGCTCGTGTCTGTCTCTGAGGAGGTCATTATGGTTTCTCGCTGTGGCATGTCTGAATTGGCAGTCGATGAGTTGAGCATGTGTCCAAGAATGAGACAGATCCTAAAGAGTAGTCCATGGTGAGATTGATGGTGGGATGAAACTCGTTGATATGACTGTGTAGTTATTTCAGTGACTCCTCATCATAGGTCCAGAGGAACAAAATGTTGTCAGTATACCTGGTTTGTAATGTAGAGAAGAAGTCTTGTTCGAACCTGTACATGAAAATGTTGGCATATTGGGGTGCAAATTTCGTCCCCATAGCTGTTCCATGTGTCTAGATGAAGAACTGGTTGTCAAAGGTGAAAACATTGTGGTTGAGGATAAAACAGATGAGTTGTAGGACGGTGCTCAGAGATTGGTAATTGGTGTTGAGTACTGAGGCTGTTGCTGCCATGCTGGGGGACGCTGGTATAGAGTACTGAAACATCCATTGTGACAAGGAATGTTCCTGGTTCGACTGGTCTGTAAATGCTGAGTTCCTGTAAGAAATCTATAGTGTTATGAGAGAAGCTAGGAGTCCCCCGTACAATGGGTTTCAAGATGCCTTTGACATAGCCAGAGAGATTCTCACACAGGGTCCCATTGCCTGATATGATGGGACATCCTGGTGTATTGGCTTTGTGTGTCTTCAGAAGGCAGTAGAAGTCGTCTACATGACAAGTACGTGGGATGAGGGTGCGTACGGAACTCTGAGAGACTGGATGTAAAGTCCTGATCAATGTGTTTAATTCACGGGTGTGTTCTTTGGTCGGATTGGCCGGTATTTGCCTGTAGTGTTCCTGGTTGTTCAGTTGTTGGTACATTTCCTTTCAGTAGTCTGTTCTATTATGAGTGACTATGGCTCCTTCTTTATGTGCTGGTTTGATGACAATGTTGTGATTAGTTTTGAGAGCGTGGATGGCGTTGCGTTATGATCAGGTGATGATTTGCTCCACCTTGTGGGTGCGGCTGATGAATCTGGCATTTATACATATCCTGACAGTTTGAGCATACATGCCAAGCCCAGGGCAGCGGCCTTCTGGTGAGGTCCAAGTTGACTCCTCCTTTGGTCTCCCCTCTACAGAGCCCTGTCATGACTGTGTTCCAGTTCCTCGGTGGGCTCATTGGGATCACTGCAGGCATCTTGAAAGAATTCCCGGATGAATTTCTCTGTGTCTACTGCAAGACCCATGGGGTCCATTTTAGTGGTGGGGCAGAAATTACGACCCCTGCTAAGAACTTCAATCTCTTCCGGCTGAAGGGTGTTGTCGATCAGTTGATGATTGACCTCCTCATGGTGGTAACTTTTTCCACGATGGTGCCAGGGTGGGTTTGGCTACTGCTGGTGGTGATGCCAAGTTTCTGCAGTATCTTCTTGGTGTGCATGTATGTGGTGTAGTTTTATTGTCTTGTCTATTTAACAATGTCCCATAACTGTACCGGTCTATCTTAAGTGTGGACTCTATCTTAATTTCAAGGTTGTGATGCTTGTTGTAGAGTTGGTGCACGAGATGATTGAGGTGTTTGCGAGAGGTGCAGTGGCAATGCACTTCAGAGCATTACCTGAGCTGACGTGGCACCTATTGTTAAAGTTCACTTAAGAACGTAACTTCAAAAAAAAAGTTCTGGAATTTGCATATGAAAGAACTGAAACCAACATGGTCATTCTAAAAGATGAGAGACTTAACAAGCAATCCAGAGCTTTTTCAATATATAATTTCAGTTGCATCATACTGTAAACTTTTGCTATAAATTCTGTGTCTTACAATCTTACACCTGATGAAGGAGCAGCACTCTGAAAGCTAGTGCTTCCAAATAAATCTGTTGGGCTATAACCTGGTGTGTGATTTTTAACCAAGATTAATTTAGGATAAGTGGTCGGCACGGACAAGTTGGACCAAAGTTTTTTCCTTGCTGAACCTATCTATGACTCTTTGAAAAATAAATGTGAAACTTTGAATTAGATATTGATGTATAATTAGTCTTAGAATCCTGATTGATTTTTCATTTTTTTAAAATCATGTTTGATTTGGACCTGTGAGCTGAGAGTTGAAGGTAACCTTTTGACAATGAGCAGCAGCTTGTTTTGGAAAAAAATGAAACTGGCTGGTATTTGTTTGAGGCCATGCCAGGAATTAATTGCATGTTTATTCTTAAAAGTGCTCTGTAGATGCTTTGATGTTGAATGTTAACTGGGCTTTCATAGAGAGGCAGCCAGTCTAAGGAAGAGAAACTAAGGTTTGAGCGGATTTTGACTGCATTAAAGTCAGAAGGATTGTGCCTGTGAAAGCTCTTGGGTGGAGTTTTGATTGCTGTCTGGTTGTCCTCCCATCATCAACTCTTTGAAAGTTTGTAGAATAGAATCTCAATTAAAAGTATAAAGTGAATATTCCTTAGAGTCTGCTTGTTGCATGTATTGATGTCTTCAGAAACCAAGCAAGTCAACAATCTCATATGTCTATGATGGTGTGGTTCATGGAGTCTATTAAGTGAACTGGTCAGTTAAATTTCATTTATTTGTCTTCCTTTGGTTTATCTCTTAACTGCCTGTCTGTCTGTCTATCTGACTGTCTTTGAGAGTAGTGTCTGGAATCAAAGACATTTGGATTTCAGTCATAGTATTAATTAGATATCATTGTTTAACTTTACTCTGCTAAAGCTACTTAGTATTAGATTAGATTACAGTATGGAAACAGGCCCTTCGACCCAACAAGTCCACACTGACCCTCTGAAGAGTAACCCACCCAGACCCATTCCCCAACCCTATATTTACCACTGACTAATGCACCTAACACTATGGACAATTTAGCATGGCCAATTCACCTTGCCTGCACATCTTTAGATTGTGGGAGGAAACTGGACCACCCGGAGACACAAGGAGAATGTGCAGAGTTCACACAGATAGTCGCCTGAGGCAGGATTGCTCAGTGGACCCCTGGTGCTGAGGCAGCAGTGCTAACCACTGAGCCATCGTGTCGTGCCCCCCCCCCCCCCCCATTGATAAGTTGTTAGTCTTTTGTTTAAACAACAAACCTGCTGCCTGATATTGGGTATTCACAAAGTCTCATGCTGGTTATTCAGAAAATATAGTTAGGAACCATTGTGATCAAATTTGAGGGTCATTGAGTATTTTAATTATACTGTGTTGTGAACACAGGGATAGGGAAGCTGATTTAATTTCGGCTGCCTGTCTCCATGTTGTAACATGAGGCCTTTTCCAAGTTTTAATCTAGCACTTTGACAGGTGTATTTATCATAAAGCGTGAGATTATGACAGAAACCTTTGTTGAAATTCAACCCCTGTGATTTTTCCTTCTGACAAAACTACTACTCTGCAGAGCGCCATGCCAGTAATAAGATATATCTTTAAATCCTGGATTTGCATTCTTTGCATGACAATCCGCAGCATTTCCTGTGCAAGTTTGTAACGTTCTTGGAAATGTTAATAACGTGTGTGCTAATGTTCTTCCACTTCTCATTCCTGTTGCCCTTGTGATTTTGATTTTTTTATTTAATCCACAAAGGATTTTTCATCTTAACCTCTTTGCTCTTGACATATCTGGGTGTTGTTGCACAGCTCAACACCAGTAACAGAGCCTGTTTCTGTTATCACGTTTACATGTGCACTACATTGCAAAAGAGTAAGTCATGTCATCTGCACGTTGATATAATGTGTCCTGCAATCTTTCTCCCATATTTGAGGTTCTATATATAAATGGAAAATTAACTATAATGGGAAACTGGCACTTTGATTTAAACATTAGATCAATTGGCTTTGAATCCTCAACAATGCTTAGCACTTTATTTCAATTTGATATTGACTTAATGGATGCAGCTAAAAATGTTTATTCACTTAAATAATTTTGTTTGAGCTGCATGCAATTATAAAGTAAATATTTTCTTGCTAGCAAAACATGTGTAGAGATGCGAGGTCAGGGAAGTGGAGTTGAGTCTATAATCTTGATTATCTTGAAGCAGCTACAGGGGGGTAGGCTGAATGCATATACCTGTTATGTATTTTGTAAAATGTTCTAGATGTTAAATAAATTGCCTCACAATTCTTTCAAAGTTTGATGAAAGTTTAGATAGAAAGACTTGCTTTTATAAAGTCCCTTTCTGTAATATATATTTGTAGCTCGACTGCATATGCAGTTCAATTCTATCAGATCACATAGGACCTGACATGATTGAAGAATTTTCTAATAAGATCCTCCTCAAACAAACATCTGTACCTAGTATAAATAGTTCATAAATATTCACCGGTTTGCTATGATTAGTGTGGTGTCCATTCTTCATCTGTCTCCAGTTCCAAGAGCCTGCCCATGACATTAAACATGGTGACAGCAGTGGTGTGTGGTCTAAGAGAAATTCCAGCCTATATAGATATGGGTTGAGAAAGAGGGAAACTGTCAGAATGCACTCTGGGAAGAAAAAGTACTCTCAGCAGTAATTATGACAACTGACTGTTACCAGAGTGCACCAACAGATGTCCATCATTGTACAAAGCCATTGGGGAATTTGCACTCTTGACCAAAGAACTGGACCTTGCAGAATTCCTTGATCAATCTAGGAACTAAATAGACTGGTGTCTCTGAATGGAACTACATAGGAGTGCCTTCAGACTAACTCAAAAGCCAGATCAAGGTGAAGTTAGTGTTCTCCTGTTTACAATAAGCAGCTAGGTTATCAATATTTTACAAAGACATGGGATTAATAACCCACTAAATATGAAGAGGTCATTAAAGACTTAAATTCATGCTTCATGGTTCAAAAGAGACTTGTGTAGACTAGGGAACTTGAGGCATTGTCACCTTGCGTTTTGCAACAAATAGGTTGTTAATAATAATAATAATAATAATAATTAGCTAATTTTGATTTGAACATTGGAGACTGACGGGTGATCTGAAAGAGGTTTACAAAATTGAGAGAGGCATGAATAGAAGGAATAGTCAGTTTTTTTCCCAGTGTAGAAATTTCAATTACTAGGGAACATACGTTTAGGGTAATAGAGGGAAAATTTAAAGAAGATATGAAAGGCAAGTATTTTACATAGTGGGTGGTAAGTGCCTGGAATATGCTGTCAGTGGAGGTGGATACAATTACAGCATTTAACAGGCAGTTTGACAGATAAATGAATAGGTAAGGAATAGAGGGATATGGACCACATAGAAGCAAAAGGTTTTTAGAATTAGAACTAGGTTTATTATCACATGCACTTCCATGAGTACAGTGAAAAGCTTACCAAGTTGCCTCTTATGGCATCTTACGCCATCTTAGGCTCGGTACAGATTCTTAGGGATGAATTTAAAAAAATAAAGAAATAAAAAGTCCGGAATCTCAGACTTTCACGCCGCCTTAGATACAAAAGGTATGTAGGTACAATCTTCAGAATGAATTAGGAGAATAAAGAAATAAAAAGGACAGAGTTACCGTCCTTCCAAGCAGAGAAGATGAAGCAGAGGAGTCTACACTGGCTTCGAGTCCGTGCTGGGTCTCACCCTCCAGTCTGCACTGGATTTCACCTCAAGGCTGGGAATCTACGATGATGGTTCGAGCTTTTAGATTAGAAAGATGTGATGTATCAGCGCAGGCTTGATGGGCCAAAGTTGTGCTCCTGTACTGTAGTGTTCTTTGCTTTTCTTTGTACTTCTTGATATATGGAACTCTTTAGATAAGCATAGATGTGCCCCTAAAGCACATTCAGCAAATCACAATTAGAAGGCAGAGAACACTATTCTCGCAAGTGCTCTGTGTCTTACATAGTAGTAAGAAAAAAACTTACTGGTATTATCAATGATGAGTGCTGTGCGTACTGTCAGACCATTCTTAAAATGTTTTTTGAAAAAACAGCAGAAGACTTCCATTTGCAGTATCATGCCTCACTGGGGAAGTGCCTGTGTAAGAACATATGACATAGAAGCAGAAACAGGCCATTCAGCCCATCAAGTCTGCTCCCTCATTTGATCTTGGCTGATATGTTTCTCAGCCCTATTCTCCAGCCTTCTCTCTCTAACCCTTATCGATCAAGAATCTATCTATCTCCCCCTTAAATACACTCAATGACCTGGCTTCCACAGTCGTCAGTGGTAAAGGGTTGCACAGATTGACTGCTTTCTGGCTTAATTAATTCCTCCTCATCTCTGTCCAAAGGGTTGTCCTGTCTGTCTGAGGCTGTGGCCTCAGATCCGAGTCTCTCCTACTTGTGGAAATATCTTCTGTATATCTGCTGTAGCCAAGCCATAATCTGCAACTTTCAATGAGAATCCCCCTCATCCCTAATCTCCTTGAATACACCCAGCATCCTCAACTGCTCCTCACATGTCAAGTCTTTCATCCCTGGGGTCATTCTTGTAAACCTCCTATGGACCACCTCCAAGGCCAGCATACCCTTCCTTAGGTATGGACATTAGGTTATGTTTCCCGAGGTTTCGCACACAGCAACCTCTATAAACAGTTAAAGTTTATTAAAGTTTGTATAAGCTAGGTGACCCCCTTTGACCCCCTGCGCAGGTGTACGAGGTTGAGTCAAACTGGACCCTGAACAAAGAAAACATATCCCCTTTATACAGGTCATTTGGTCATGCTCACAGATACTCTGCCACTCCCCCACAGTCACATGCCACTCAAGACAACCCCCCCAGTTAGTCTCAGTCACATGTTACTCCAGGTACAATGGCAGGATGAGATCATCCTTGGAGATAATGCAAGTGCTAATGCGCTAATCCTGTGGAATCATTGTGCAGACAATTTCCTGACTCAGTGATGCTCCAAGACTATGTAGGTGTGAGGTGTCCTAGCTTTGGGGGATGGCTCAAAAGCATTTCTGAATGGAAGAGATTGAATGATAGTTTCATTTGATAATAGTAGGGAAATAGTACCAAATGACTGTCTAAATGGGAAGTGGGTGATTCGCATTCTTTCATGGATTATCGTCCCCACCAAAAGAGAGTGCAGTTTCACCCTTTAGTATTACATTAATGTACAGAGAGACATTCTCATTTTGTGTTTTAACATTGCATGGAGCCCAAAACTGCTCAAAATATTCCAAGTGTCATTTGACTGGAGCCTTACACAGTCTCAGCAGTACATCTCAGTTGTTGTATTCTAGTCCTCTTGAAATGAAAATGCTAACATTGCATTTGACGATGTTAGAAACGAAAATCGCTTCTCAATAATCGCTCTAGACAAATTCAGGAAAACAAAGTTTTATTAACAAGTCAAGTCTGCAGAGTCGGGCACCCTTAAAGAAAAGGCGCGCTGAGGCTTACAAAGTCTCCATTATATATAGGACAAGTCCCTCCTCTCCTTGGCTCCAACAAGCCATGAGGTTCACATTCTTAAAAACATCATTATTTTTATCACAAAGTCTGCAACAAAAGGCTCCAGAGTCTCCAAAGTTTGTTGTTTTTCTCACCCTGTAGTCTTATCAGTCAAAGGCTTTAATCTGAAACAGATGTCTCAAGTCGTCCTCCCATCCTGGAGTCTTATCAACCAAGGACTCATCCTTCTCTGCTGTGTGAATGGCTTCATTAATCAAGAGCCTGCTTGTTTTTACTATCGCTCACAAATTGTCAGCATTCTGCACAATTTAAACTACTCTACTTTTGAGTATATAAAATGGTTGTTAGAAAAGAAACGAAGGTTTTGTCTTTTATTATAGATCAGTCTGTGGTCCAGGCACATCTTAAAGTTTAAACCGAAATTACCTCTCACAACGACTTAACTGCTAACAGAATCTGCATGTTAGTCTTCAGAGAATGCTGAACTAGGACTCCCAAGTCCATTTGTGATTCAGGTTTCTGAAGCTTTTCCTCATTTAGAAAATAGTGTATACATCTATTCTTCCTGCTGAAGTGCATAACCTCACACCTTCCCACATTGTATACCATCTGCCACTTCTTTGACAACGCATTTGGCATGTCAAAGTTCTTCCCACTCTCCATTTCCTTAATGCAACCTATTCTTCCACCTATCTTTGTGTCATCTGCAAACCTAGCAACAGTGCCCTTAGTTTCTTTGTCCTGATAATTAATGTTGAATAGTTGTGATCTCAACACTGTGGAACTCCACTAGTCAAGTGGCTCTTTTTTAGGATGCACCCATCCTAAAAAAGAGCCACTTATCCTTATCTGTCTTCTGCCAGTGAGCTAATCCTCTATTCATGCTAGTACCTTTCCCCTAACAACATGGACTTCTTATTTCATAGCCTCTTGTGCAGCACCTTGTCAAAGGCCTTCTGGAAATCCAAATAGATTTTGTCCACTGGCTCTCTCTTGTCTAACTTGCTCGTTACTTTCTTAAAAGATTCAGTCGATTTATCAGGCCAAGACCTCCCCTTGACAAAGACAAGCCGACTCCACCCTATTTTACCATGCATTTCCAATATGGGGCAACTTTATCGTTAATAATGGACTCTCAAATCTTACCAACCACCAAGGTCAAGCTAATCGGCCTATGGTTTCCTTTCTTCTGTCTCCCTTCCTCCTTTAAATGGGTGTTGCATTGCAAATTTTTTTAGTTTCTGAAAGATAACCACCAATGCCTCGACAATCTCTTTAACTATCTCCTTAAGAACTCTGGGTGTAAGCATTCCGGTTTGAGTGATTTATTCACCTTCAGAGTTTTCAGTTTCCCTAACAATCACATGATGACCACTACACTCACATCTGCCTCCAGACTGTTGAGAAGTTCTGGTATGTTGCTGGTGTCTTCCACTGTTAACACTGAAGCAAAGTACCTATTCAGTTTTTCTGCCAGATCTTTGTTTCACATTGCTACATCTCCAGCCTCATTTTCCAGCAGTCCAATGTCCACTCTTGTCTCTCTCTCAACTTTTAGATACCAAAAAAAGGCGCTTGCAATCTTTATATATTACTAGCTAGCTTAGCCACATATTTCATCTTCTTTCCCATTTTTTTGTTAAGTTACCTTTGCTGGTTTTTAAAGTTTCACTGGAAATCCAGTCCCGCTATTCCCAGAGACATTACAAAACTTAGATTTTATCAAAATAGAAAAAAATCCCCAATTTACCTATCTTTTTAAGACTGAGGTTAACAAAGCAGGGACCAAGTTTTTGTACTTTTCAAGAATGACTTTATGACAAATAAAATAGATTCTAGCTCGAGCTAAACAATTATAAAATGTTGACGTATAAATTAACTGGTTAAAACTGTAACGCTCATGTAAATTTCCCCTTACACACACACACCGTCAGACACATACACAAAACAAAAGTATGTGTTGTCAGTGAAATGGGAAATTAGGAAGGTCAATGGCACTGAGGATACCCTTTTGACTTGCGAGAACTTGCTGCTCATTTATTTTCCTTCTGGCACTTTCACTTGCCCACAGAACATACAGATGACTGGTATATACTTAGTCTCTGACTTATTAATCAAAAGCCATAGTTTACAGCAACTGATGGGGGAAAATAAACGACTTCCTTCAGGTTTTCGTATTTTTGACCGTACAGTAAAAGGACAGAACCTCTACTTCTGTAGGTCTAAAGAACTTTTAATTTATCAGTCAGACCGACAAGCTGTTTAGCTACTGAGATGCCAATCACATAATTGTTGGCAGACAGAAAGCTTTTGCTGTTGTTCTATGGAGTGATGACCAGTTGTCAATTAGGTACTTGTTGCCATCCAAATCTCACTTTGTACGCATCCCCTGGCGACAGTCCATTTGCAGTAACTTGATCCCATTGTTTGAAGAAGCAACGATGTAAGCAGCATTTAAAGTGATGTTGGTGGGAATCCAAGGTGGCAGCGTCCTGTTAGGATCGTGTTTGCTGGGCTCCGTGCTACAACACCAACCCGACAGAGCTGGAACCCGTCCCATGCGCTTCACTGTGGTCTCCTGAAAGTGCCTGATCCTGAGGGCGGATCTCGGGGTTCCCCTTTTAGAATGTGGCAGGAGGGCTTTCTCTACTTAAGTGTATTCATTACTTCCATCTTTGACCAGCTATTTAAAGCCAATTTTTCCCATTTATTTGACAGACTCAAGCAGGAACTTGGTAGATGGGAGACACTCCCAATCTCTTGGTTAGGTTAGATAGCCCTTATTAAAATGAACATTCTGCCCCACCTGTTGCATCCTATGTGAATGCTTTTTACTAAGCAAATATTTTACAAGATTGAACAGCTGGTTCAGTTCTTTCATCTGGTATCGCAAGCAACCCCTAATTAAATTGACTAAATTACAGTTACCTTACAGACTGGGTGGAGTGGGCCTCCCAGATATCAAAAACTATCAGTTGAGCTCGTTGCTATCATACATGAATGATTGGCCCCAGGGTTCCCTCACTCACTTTGGTTGGACATTGAACCATCTCAAGCAAGATGCCCCCTTGTTAGCCTGCTGTCGTTAGACAAAGTAAGAACAGTTAAGATGGACTCTGGGTTTAAACTATGGGCGGCTAGGGGCATATCTTCCCTGGGTGATTTATTTGAAGGGAACATATTGATGTCCTTTGATCAGTTGGCTTGGAAATATGAATTGCCGAGTAGGGACATCTTTTGTTTCTTTCAAACTGGAAATTTCATACAAAAGAGACCACACTTCTAACTACTTCTTATTGGTCCAACAGGGAGAAGAGGGTATTGAGTGCTGAGGGTACATTATCTGTTAGCAATGCTTTTTATCTATGGGGAGAGGGTCCCTTGGATGAGACCGAGTGACTCTGTAAGGTCTGGGAGAGAGAGATGGACGTTGAGATCCCTTCTGAAATAAGGGAGGATATCAGGGAAAATGCAATAAGGATTTTGATTTGCAACAGGACCCAAGCCTTACAATTGAAGATTCTCCACAGAGTCCATTTGGCCCCAGACTGCCTCACTAAATTTAAAGCGGGAGCAACTCCAATGTGTCCTAAATGCAGAGTGAGCACGGGCATGCTTACTCATTGTCTGTGGTCCAGCCACAGACTGCGGGCATACTGGAACACTGGCAGGTAAAATATAGAAGTCCCTGGGGACAGAGGTGAAGATGGACCCGGGTAGCTCGTCCTCTTGGCTTTGTTAATTCACTTTCATTAGATGCACATACAAAAAGCTTTTTCAGTATCCTCACTTTTTGTGCCAGAAAGAACATTCTATTAGGGTGGGTGTCGGAAAATCCCCCTGGGCTGGCGTAAGCTAGTCATGGAGCACATCCTCTTGGACTTTCTTATGAGTATGATGGACAATAAAACTGAGAATTTCTGTAAGACATGGCGGCCCTTTTTGGACTTACCTGGGTTTGTCCACCATACTAATAAGAGCCTTTATATAGCTATAGCAATTCTATGTATGAGTCTGGTATCCAGAGAGGAGGAACTACGAGCATATGAAAATGTATAAACCTGTGCACTCGATGAACGAGGGCAATTACTTTGCTTCACTGAGCTGTGTTATGGTTATTACTATAAATAAGATTTTCCTTTTTAGCTTAGTTATTATTTACTTATCTATGTAATTAGTGGGGTTTTTTTAAACATTGGTTTGAATTGTTTGATTTGTATTTGTTGTAATATTCAAAAGAAAAATGTCCTTTTTTTTTAATAAGAACATGTTTTTTAAAAAATGATTATTGGTTGCTTGCTTTTAAAAGTGCTGTGATTCCTTCCACCATCCTTGGTTTTTAAAACGATCCTTTTCTAATTTGTGTCCATAATCAAAAATAAAAAGTACTTACGCGGGGATAAGAATGTAATAACGTAACACTGTGATCTGCAACTGCCCACAAAACAGAGAATTTCCTTGAGGAGAGGCAGGAAGAAGCAGGAAATAATACAACAAACATGAAAGATATCAGCAGCAAGATAATATCCCTGATCTGATGCTGCTCTTTCAGAAAAGGGTTGAAGGGAATGAAGATGCCATTAAGTGATTAGTTGGTGGCACACATTCTGAATTGTACTACATTCTATCAGGATAGTCTATATGAGGGCCTTCACCACAGTTTTGTCTCTTTTGATGAAAATCAGTATTTTGCTAAGTAAGTTGCCTAAAGATGTGAATTTGCCTGTTGATTCCAATGATCCCCTGAATACCATGCTGCAGGATTCACAACTTGCTGCAGAAATTTATTCAGATTTCGAAGACCTGAGTGCTATTTCAGATAGCGTGCATGGGTGCTTCATGTCTAAAGAAAGCAGAGTCTAGATTATAGTGGCGCTGGACCCCGGTTCCAACCTTCCAGCTCAGCACCACCCTCATGACCTGTCCTACCTGCCAATCTTCCTTCCCAGCTATCCGCTCCACCCTCCTCTCTGACCTAGCACCTTCATCCCCACCTCCATCCACCTATTGTACTCTTTGCTACCTTCACCCACCCCCCTCCCTCCCATTTATCTCTCCACCTCTGAGGCTCCCTACCTTCATTCCTGATGAAGGGCTTTTGCCTGAAACATCGATTTTCCTGCTCCTCGGATGCTGCCTGACTTGCTGTGCTTTTCCAGAATCACACTAATCTAGACTCTCATGTTCAGCATCTGCAGTCCTCACTTTTGCTTCGTCTAAAAAAAGCAGTCAACTGTATGAAAGTAAGTTGACGACAATGAAAAAAGGAGCATGAGAAATGAACTTAATACATTGAAAGGAAAACTTCAGTCTCAAGCTGTTCACCAACTTTGAGGTGCCAGTGGCAAACAACCTAAAGAGACTGAACATCTTCAATCCAAATTATGTCAAGCCAATAATGTGGTCACTAATATTGAGGCATTCAGCTCAATAATGTGTTCTAATTAGCTTCTGATGTAAATTGGTGCCTTATATATTTTATCCATTCATTTTTCTGTAGTTACACTCTGATGTCATCAGCCAGGATGTGTGTGGTTCTATCATGTTCCAAATCCATTTATCTCTGTAGGATTACTCATGAAACAAAGACATACTGTTGACTGGATGAGTGATATAATGACAATCATCACAGACAAATTTTAACAATAACAGAGTTGAATTGCTTTCTGTTGGAACTCCCAATGATGGGACATGAAAAGACTCGCTGCAGGCCATCAAACGTGACCCATAGTCACAGTTATCATAACATCATAATGGAGTATCATAACAAGATGTCTCCTACTTCTTTATCACTCCAACGCATTCCCCATCCCCTCCCAGCTATTAAACAAATAAAAGAATGGTGTATGATTTTAAAAAATTGACTCAAAAATTCCTGTCCTTAACGTTCAGATGATCAAAACTGGTTCAAGCATGATATATACTGTACTTATTTGCAAAGCTAATTACCTTCTATATGGTGAATCTTTGTCCCAGTTAATAAACAGATAAATTCCCTGAAAAAGGGAACATTTTTGAGAAGGACAATATGGTCTCTATTAGTTTTTGATCTATTTGCCTTGAGGAGTGTTCTGCATTCCAGGTTTACAGATATGCATAATGTATCAATTATGTGATTCCTCAGAACTGCCAGGATATTTAGGACTGCTTTGATAAATACACAGAAGATGCACTAATAAAGCTTGAGTCAGAGAGGCATAAATCCCAGTGATAATCCAGAGCAATTACAAATCTTGTTTTCCACTGCTCCTGTGCAGAGACACCAGCCAAATTGAAAAGCTATATTGCATTTAATAAAAATAGACTCATAAAAATAAAAATGAAACTGAACCTTCCAGCTCAGTGAGCAAACCTACATCCATAGACTATTATATTGAATAATGTAGGCCTTAAAGCAAGACTTTATGCCAGTGAATGTCTTGTAAAGCTGGTGCGATAAGCATCATCTTGGCACTGTACACCTCTTTTCCAGAGATCATGTAAGTTCTTCCTGGTATCTGAAACAAGTTGAGTAATCATTCAATGTCGATTATTGATAACATTTTGTAATCAATATTTGCTATCATTGCTTTTTCCATTTCAGTCAATTTTTTTATTTTATCCCAAAAGTGCTAGAGCCGTAATCATTGACCGTAATTTGGTTTCCTATGTTTGAATCTAATTCAAAACCAAAAGTTCAACAAATTAGTTTTATAAGTTAAAAATTACATAGCACCAGGTATATTTGGAAGTACTAGCTTTCGGAGTGCTGCTCCTTTATCAGATGGCTACCTGGTGAAGGAGAAGCGCTCTGAAAGCTAGTGCTTCCAAAAAGATACATGATTGTTGCTACTTTTGACCATCATTAGCTGTTTAAGCTAATGTGGGGGGGGGGAGGGGGGAGGTGTATGAAAGGTGAACAAAAAAAGACAAAATGCTAATGTGTCAGGAATGTTTTGACATTCATACCTGTATTGTTTGGAACAGTCTGTTCAATACTTTGGAACTTATTTCTACTATTTTGGACTTTTTTCACTTTGATCTGCATTTCGCAGCTTCCCACCTTCACATTATCATACAAGCAATTGTACCTTGGATTTCTAATGAGAAACAAAAGGAGCAGCAGCATTCTTCTGAGCCACCTGCTCCTGAACAAATGGAGGGTCCAATTCATGAGATAATTGCAAGCTTTGTCGACAGGGACTGTTTGTACGCATGTAGGGTCAGATTTCTGGACATGACTGAACAACACTGATAAGTTTGGCAGATCACTACTGCCACTTTTCCTCCTGAAGCAAGACCTTGTTTGCAGTGGTCCAGTCTTGCAAGCATTTCTATTGGAGGTAAAAATGATCCCAGTCCTGAGTTTCTTTACAGCTGCTGCTTCTAGAAGGATCTACTGGAGAAAAGTGCAGGATCTCATAATCTGCACACAATCATATCTTCAAGGTGGTGGGGATAGCAGGTTTTTCAGGACCAGCTATATTACTGAAGTGAGTCAGATGGAGGGGTCTCTTGAATTTGCTGCAATAGTTGAATTCCCACAACTTTGTGAAATCATCGATGGGGCACTCAGATAAAATGGGAGTATTCTTGAATCAGAAGGGATTCTGTTTCATTAATATTCAGCTGTATGTAACAATCTGAGTACATTTGTGCTTGTCTGTACAAGATATTTAAGAGACAAAAAAACTGTAGATGCTGGAATGCGAAGTGGACAAGCAGGAGGCTGGTTATAACCGAAACATCAACTTCTCCAACTCCTGATGCTGTTTGGCTTGCTGTGTTCTTGCAAGATATTTAAGAAGCTGCCACGATGCTTTCATTCTTTTAAGTCAGGTGTACCATAGATCTTCCATACTCCAGTGAACTCAGTAGATGTTTACTTTTCACTCGAAATCCTCCCAATGTTCAAACGTGCACAAATCCCATACCATTTGTTTAAATTTTAAAGTGAAAATTCGAAAATAAAATTTATATGAATCACATACCTTTCATCAAACTGTGAAATTCATTTTGATCATTTTCCACCCCTGTCTTCTCATTCCCCTTTATCTTGTAGCTCCTCTTTCTCTCCCTTTACCCTACCCTCACCAGCTTATTCTAATTCAACTCCTATCTCTCTTGCCACTTACCTGCCCTGCCTTCTTTATTCCTCACCCCTGTGTTTATGCAATTCATGCTTTCAGACTTCTCTGAGATGCCACATAGTCTTCAACCATTTTTCTCCATTTCATTGCTACCTCTTGCTGCTCCTTCTATTCTCTTCCACGTCCTCTTGCTTTTCCCTTCTTCACTTCCCTCTGTTCCTGGATCGAGCTAACAAGTGTATGTGGTTAAGTTGTTCTAAGTTATAAGATCAATTATAGTACTAAGCCCATGTGGCTAATATTAATGTGTACCTTTCTCTTCTATCTGGTTTGATGTCTCACAAAAGACAATACTGTAACTCAAATGCAATATATGGGGGTCAGTTAGCTCAGTTGGCTGGATGGCTAGTTTGTCATGCAGAGCGATGCCAGTAGTGCATGTTCAATTCCTGCATCAGCTAAGATTACCACAAAGGTCCCAATCTTACTATTCACTGTGATATGTTGACTCTGAGGTGAAACTACCATCAGTTGTGTTTCTCTCATTAGAGAGCAGCTCTATGATCCTCTGGAATTGTTGCAACCTTACCTTTTTCTTGCAAGTTGTTAAATACTATTGTGTTTTTCTAGATTGAGCCTACTTCTAGATGGCATTTTGTGAACATTTGTCCCACTTGGTATCAGTAATCTAGACTAATACTGATAAGATGAATTGTCAACCGTGAATCCGTCCAAGGCATCTCAAATGGTTCCATAGGACATAACTATAAGATAATAAGATAAAACAGCAGAAATAGGCCATATGACTCATTGAATCTGCTCACCATTCAGAGAGACCCTGGCTGATCTAATAGGCAGGAAAGTGGAGTGAAGACTATCTCAATTACTCTTGGTTTCCATAACATGTATAGCTCTGTGAGAGGGGTAGTTTTTAAAATCATATTTCCTAAACAGAATCAAAATAGGTAATGAAGCTATTCTTAAGTTCTCAAAGTAAGTAAAGTACTTGGTCTCTATGGCATGCATTCTAGTCCATTGAGGAAAATAAGATTATTCCTTGAAAATAGACTTGATGCAAGAAGATAGGAAAATTGAAAATATTACACCCTATTTAAAAAAAAATAGTGAGAACATATAAAGCTGCCAATTAAAGACTGGTCAGCCTAATGTTGGTAAAGAAACTTTAGAGATGATCCTGAACAAAATTGTTTGACGTTTGAAGTATGGATTATTAAATGAAAACCAACACAGATTTGTAAAAGATGATTCCTGTTTAATCAGTTTGATATTGCAATTGATGTGTACATGAGCTTTAAAAAAAAAGATGACTGACAAATCATGACTTGCTTGCAAAATTGAAGCCAATGGGAAAAAAGGGACAGTGGTATTGGGTATTTAAAATTGACTAACTTTTTTTAAAAAAAAGAGATTTATGTTTACATTGTAACTTTTTAGGAGCACTAGATGTCTCAGCATTACAGCTAGTGAAGTTTGTTTTTAAGTATAGTTGCTATTTTGATGACAAAAACGTAGACAGATTGTGTACAGCAAGCACCTACAAAACACAATATGTTAATGACTAGATTACCGGTTTCTAATGATTCTGCTTGAGAGTTAAGTATTGGGCAGGACACTGGGCGAACCATTCTATTCTTCAAACTCTGTCATTGCATATTTTATGTTCAACTGAGAGAACAAGTGGAGCCTAAGTTTTAACTTTAGTCTGAAAGACAACATCTCCAACAATGCTGCATTTGTTTAACACTGCAATGAGCTGTCAGCCTTGATTTTAGCGTTCAAGTCCTGGCTGAGAGACAACAGGTAGAGTGCTGTGATATATGGTTGTTTTCAGACTACAGGTAAGCCAATTGTGACCTTCTGCTTATGTTGCATTTTGCTGAGCAGACTTTAAAAAGACAATATGAACTAAATAATATCATTTCAAAAGTAGCATAGGAGCTCTGACCCAGGGAGAGATGCACACAAATAAATTTAAAGGTGACAGGACAATTTGAGAAGGATGCTATAAAAGCATATAAGATAATGGGTTTTGATAATACAGCACAAAAGAAACTTTGGTAAAACTTGATAAAATGCTACCCAAGTCTCAGCTGGATTGTTTTCAGTTCTAGACAGATCTTTAACAAGGATGTCAAGTCCTAAAACAAGTATGTGGAAGACATTTAATAGAATAATACCAGAGCTTAAAGGACATCAATCATGTAGAGAGATTGGAGAAGCAGGAAGTGATTTTTGATAGAGGAGTTATAAATCAGGGACAGTTTTGGTAAATAAAAATAAATATGGTAAATTATTTCTGGTAGCAGTTGGGTTAGTAACTGAAGGATCCAGCTTGGTACAAGAGAATATCAGACGACATGAGCAAACATCTTTACACAACTTGTTGTGATCTGGAGTGCACTTCAATATCTTTACTCAGCGTGGTCCTTTCTCTGTAGAAAGAGAAAACTTCCATTAGACAAAGTGCAATAAAGTTTCACTGAGCTAGTTCCTTTGATGAGGAGAGATTAGGTATACAAAACTGGCTCAAATGTAGAAGACAGATGGTGAAGGGTTGCCTTTCAGACTGGAGGCCTGTGACCAGTGGTGTGCCACATGGATTAGTGCTGCTTCCACTGCTTTTCGTCATTTATATAAATGATATGTTTGTAAACATAGGAGGTATAGTTATGAAGTTTGCAGACAACACCAAAATTGGAGATGTCGTGGACAATGGAGAAGGTTACCCCAGAGTACAGCAGAGTCTTGATTAAATGGGCTAATGGGCCGGGAAGTGGTGGATGGAGTTCAATTTCAATAAATGTGAGGTGCTACAATTCAGAAAGGCAAATCAGGCAGGACTTGTACACTTAATGGTAAGGTCCTGGGGAGTGTTGCTGAATAAAGAGACGAGGTTCATAGCTCCTTGAAAGTAGAATCACAGGTAGATAGGATAGTGAAGAAACCGTTTGGTATGCTTTCCTTTATTGGTCAGAGTATTGAGTACAGAAGTTGGGAGGTCATGTTGCAGCTGTACAGAACATTGGTTAGGCCACTGTTGGAATACTGTATGCAGCTCTGTCCTCCCTGCTGTAGAAAGGATATTGTGAAACTTGAAAGAGTTCTGAAAAGATTTACAAGTATGTTGCCAGGGTTGAAAGGTTTGAGCTATAGGGAGAAGCTGAACAGTCTGGCGCTGTTTTCCCTGGAGCATTGGGGCTGAGGGGTGATCTTAGAGATTTACAAAATTATGAGGGGCATGGATAGGATAAATAGACAAGATTTTTTTCCTGGGGTGGGGGAGTCCAGAACTAGAGGACATAGGTTTAGGCTGAGAGGGGAACAATTTAAAAAGGGAGCTAAAGGGATAGCTTTTTCATGCATTGGGTGGTGCATGTATGGAATGAGCTACCAGAGGAAGTGATGGAAGGTGGTACAATACAACATTTTTTAAATGGGTAAATGGGTATATGAATAGGAAGGATTTAGAGGGATATGGGTCAAGTGCTGGCAAATGGGACTAGATTAGTTTAGGATTTCTGGTCAGCATGGATGAGTTGGACCAAAGGTTCTGTTTCTGTGCTGTGCATCTCTATGACTCTATATTCCCTGGAGTTGAGAAGAATGAGAGATAATAGAATTGAAATAAGTACATTTCCAGCTGAGCTTGACAGTATAAATTTTATGAAAATGGTAGTCCTGATTGGGAAATCCAAGACATGGGAGCACAGTTTCAGAATAAGGAATAAGCCACTTAGAACTGAGATGAAAATAAATTGTTTCACTGAAAGCATCGCAAGTCTTTGAAATTCCTTTCTTCTGTGAATTGGGAGTGCTCAGCTTTTGAGTGTATTCAAGCCAATGGTTGATAGATTTTTTTGGATTCATAAGGTATCTCTGGATAATGTGGAAGATGAAGATGAAGGTGATGTCAAAGATCAGCCATGATTTTGTTTATTGCAGAGAAGGGCTGAATGACCTACTCCAGCTCCTTTTTCTTATGCCCACTCATGCCTGTAAAATGTAATGTAAGCACATTCAATACTAATATTCATAAGAGAACTTGAGTTTTAAAAAAAAAAGGTAGTTAAAAGAAATGAAGGCAAAAGATTTTCTTGGATAGTCTATTATATAGTAGATACAGACTTGACAGGCTGAATGGGCACTTTGTGTGCAGTATCACACTTTGACCCTGTGACATGTTACTGTAAACTATGAATCCTGCTGTTATACTTTTGTATTGCTGTAAAAAGACACTTAACAAAACTGGATGCAAGTTTGTTCACTGAGCTGGAAAGTTCATTTTCAGACGTTTCATCACCATGCTAGATAACATCATCAGTGAGCCTCCAGTGAAGCATTGGTGTCACATCCTGCTTGCTATTTATGTGTTCAGATTTCCTTGAGGTGGTGATGTCATTTCCTTTCTCAGAGGGTGGTAGATGGGAACTAAATTGATGCGTTTGTTGATAGAGTTCTGTTTGGAATGCCATGCTTTGAGGAATTCTTATGCGTGTCCCTGTTTGGCTTGTTCTAGGATAGATGTGTTGTCCCAGTCAAAGTGTTGCCCTTCTGCATCCATATGTCAGGACACTAGTGAGAGAGGGTCAGGTCTTTCTGTGGCTAGTTGATGGTCATGTTTCCTGGTGGCTTGTTTTCTGCCTGTTTGTCCAATGTAGTGTTTGTTACAGTTCTTGCAAGATATTTTGTAAATGATGTTAGTTTTGCTTGTTGCCTGTATAGGGTATTTTAAGTTCATCGGTTCATTAATTAACTTAAGTTCATTTAGTGTGTTGGTGGGTTTGTAGGCTACCATGATACCAAGAGGTCTGAGGAGTTGGCAGGTCATTTCCGCATTGTATTTGATGAAGGAGAGAATGGCGAGGGTTTCTGAGTGCGTTTCGTCTGCTTGTTTGGGTCTGTTGCCGAGAAATTGGTGGTTCATTGGGTACCCATTCTTTTTGAATACGCTGTATAGGTGATTTTCCTCTGCTCCTCATAGTTCCTCTTTGCTGCAGTGTGTGGTGACTCATTGAATTAATGTTCTAACACAGCTTTGTTTGTGTGTGTTGCGATGAAAGCTTCTCAAAACTCCTTAACACGACTTTATATCTTGCACTCATCAGGACATTTCACAAGGATAGTAATTCAAGGGGAAAATCAATATTTATGCTGCATGAGAGGAGTGTTATTGGCAGCAATTGGATTCTGGTAGAGATTCTGTAATGGAGACTACATTTGTTACTTTTAATTGACAGTTAACAGCCAAGCTAGTTTAAAATTGAAAGGAGGCAGATTAATTCTTGCCATGACAAATGAACCAACAAATGGCTCTCCAATATTTTGAGTTTATTTATTTGTATCTTATGGTAATTTACATTGAAAATTATTGGTTTTAATATGTACATATCAATTTAAAATTGATTTTCTTGGTTTTGATCAGAAGATTGTGAACTTTTGACCAATGCAGTGTGTAATTGTTGCATGCCATATATATGCTATACTATAGGACATGTGATCTTAAATAAATGGTTAGCATTTGGAAACACTCAGTAAATTGGATCATTTGTATGTTATCTCCGAGAAATACTTCCGAACTATTTTGCTTTCAATCGCTCAGTAAAAATATGAGTACCTTCACAAGGCATTTTGTTTTGCATTTTTCCCTGATCCTAATTAAGACTGAATAACTCGTAGTGTTATTTTTTTTCCCTCTGACAGCATGATTTGTTGCTGTTAAATTTGACAGTCTGGTGAAGTGGCTGCTGGAGTTTCGACTCCAGGAGGTGTCTCCAGGTTTGGAAATTTGAATCTCTCTGTAAAAGTGAGGACTGGATGCCATTTTCCTTCAACTTGCATGATCACCTTTATAATGAAGCACTCTGCAAGAATATATACCATTTCTGCAGAATGGTTAATACAGTTATCATGCTGCTGCCCTTCAAGTTTTTGTGGCTTGCTACTTCAAATTTTATTGGATGACTGCAGAGATATTAGATACTACTTTATAGGACTATTGAGTACCTTTTGAAGTCAAACATTAAGAAAACATGAAGCATTATGTTGTAAAATGTGAAAAGGATAATCCCTTGGCTCCCTATTTCTTTTTATAATGCTGCTTGATTCTCACTACTTCAGACAAATAAATATTTGATTGTACTGCATCAGAATTTAGGATTTCTCTGACTTAATAACAGAAAAGTTATTATACACAAAGGATTCTTAATGCATGAAGATAGGACTGAAAAGAAAGCTCTGTTCAATTGAAGTGTAGGTAACGGCTTCTTAAGAATTGCTGTTTTGAAGATACTCTGAACATTGCTGTGTTCCTGGATTGTCTTTAACTCTCTAGAGTTTCAAAATTAATTTCCTCGCGATTAATCGCTCAAGCTCCTTTTGTGAGCAATCCAGGAGAGAGATTATTAGGTATTAAAAGATTGCGATGGAAGCAAGGTGATTTGAAAGACAATGAAGGATGATCCAATCAGATAACAATGTTTCTGCTTACTTTCCAGTTGATTTTGGAAATTAAAGTGCTGTAAGGTTTAGTCTCAAGTAGGGAGAGCATTGGTGAGGGTGGAGGGGAACAGGAGCAGCTTGATGTGTCACGCAATGAAATGACAGAGATGCATCCGATTTGATCTGAAATCCCAACCTGTTGGATCATCTGCTTTCACCTGCACGCAAAGCTTATCAGACCCCCACCTACCCTCTGCCAACATTGTGATGAGGCATATATTTTTAGATTAGATTAGATTACATTACAGTGTGGAAACAGGCCCTTCGGCCCAACAAGTCCACACCGACCCGCCGAAGCGCAACCCACCCATACCCCTACATTTACTCCTTACCTAACACTACGGGCAATTTAGCATGGCCAATTCACCTGACCTGCACATCTTTGGATTGTGGGAGGAAACCGGAGCACCTGGAGGAAACCCACGCAGACACGGGGAGAACGTGCAAACTCCACACAGTCAGTCGCCTGAGATTGTTGTTCTCCCACAGCAATCAAATGCATTCTAATTGAAAATGCAAAACCTTTCTATTGCTTGCAGATGAATTAATACTCTTCCATATGTGAAGTTGATGTTTAGCCTTATACATTCACAGGTGTGCGGCAGCACATTTTGACATCAGTGCCAAGAAGCATTTGCCCTCACACTATACTAACAGCAATCCAGAAAGCCTGATGGCTAGATTGTCGTTTCTGTAGAATTGACTGGTGTTACACACTAGAACCATGTGGAAATTTTGATGCAGATGTCTCCAAAGGAAATACCCAGTAAATTGTAAATTCCAATGGACAATTCCCCATGTGGAGAATAGTACCCAGGATCCTTTGCAAGTCACTGGAATGGAAAATAACCTTGCCATACAGTAGGTTAAGAAACTGTTCATGATACTTGTATTACACAGGAAAAATAATTAATCCCTTTTTCTGGAGGTGGTGTTTAGGCCATTGTACCATATTTACATTTGTTTACTTTATTTACAGAATGAAATTATCTTAAATGGCTCTTATTGGGATTTTTAATTTTACACAACCTGCTGCAAAATGAATTCTCTCATAGATCAACTAAAGTTTTTTGTTTAAGGATTATTTTCCAGAAATTTGCATTTACTGTTTGTGATATTCCAATCTGAATTTCATTATACAAATCATAGTAACATGTTCCGAAAATACATTTAGAGCCATGTCCTCTGCTGAACTGACTTCTTATATCTGCTTAGAACATCTAAAACTAGATTAATTGCATTAATTGGTATGTATGAGTACACAAAGTAAAGTCTTTGTAATCCAGTTATAAAGTAATTGCCATTTTAAGACAAATACTACATCTGCAGGGCACTTTTGGAGCAAGCATCTGGGGACATTCAAATGTGTTTAACACAGTTGGAGCCTGAAGTAACTTGTTTGCACTTCAATTTGATTGAGAACTTGGGTGAGGATTAAGCACATTTGAGCCAGTTTAACATTTTATTTGATGACAGTTCCTAGGTGCCCAGTCTGATATATCAAAGTACAGAAATACCATCAGAATATCCATTTCAAAACTTACTTTTCTGAATGAAGTTACGTGGCCATTGAAAAGGAAATTATGTTGAAAAGGGATGATGTTATTTTACATATGGAGTCATAGAGATATATAGCATGGAAACAGACCCTTCAGTCCAACTCATCCATGCTGACCAGATATCCTAATCTAATCTAGTCCCATTTGCTAGCACGTGGCCCATATCCGTCAAATGAAGCCCTCCTGCTGAAGGGTTTATGCCTGAAACGTTGACTCTCCTGCTTCTCAGATGCTACCTGACCTGTGCTTTCCCAATGCCACACTTTTCAACCCGGATCCCTCTAAACCCTTCCTATTCAGATACCCATCCAGATACCTTTTAAATGTTTTGATTTATACCAACCTCTGGAAACTCATTCCATATATGCACCACCCTTTGCATGAAATGGTTGCCCCTTTGGTCCCTTTTAAATTTTTCCCCTCACCCTAAACCTATGCCCTCTAGTTCTGGACTCCCTCACCCCAGGCAAGAGACCTTGTCGATTTTTCCCTATCCATATCCCTCATGATTTTATAAACCTCGACAAAAGTGCCCTGCAGATGTAGTATTTGTCTATAGGGAGAGGCTGGGGCTTTTTTCCGAGGCTCCAGGGAAAAAAGCCCCAGCCTCTCCCTATAGTTCAAACCCTCCAACCCTGGCAACATTATTGTAAATCTTTTCTGAATCCTTTCAAGTTTCACAACATCCTTCTGATAGGAGGGAGACCAGAACTATTTGAAGAAAGTTGCAGTATTGCAGGAGTTCCACTTGTGATACATACATCTACCCATTTGATAACCAGAATCATCCAAGTGCCTTTGAATACTCACAGTCTACCCATTATCAGTTTCACTTGAGTATGCAGCCAGAACACCAACCCAAAGCCCAGTGGCCTCCTTTTCAACATTGGCATGTCTAACTGTGATGCCGTTAGGATCTGATTACAAGTTTTGTTACATGGCATACATGGGTAGATGGTGACATGGTGTTAATGTCACTGGACTAGCAATACAAAAGCCCCCCCGTTATTATTCTGGGAACTTGGGCTTGAATCCCACCTTGGCATATCTCTAAAAATCTGCAATATAAGGCTGGTCCAATGGCAGCCATGTAAATACTGTTGATAATTGTAAAAATGTATCTGGTTCACTAATATCCTTCTTTACTTGGCACGTAATTCCAGACCCACTTTTTCTTTTTGATTTCCAACATCTGCAGTATTTTGCTTTTAGATATTTTCTAATCAACCTGTTCAGTGGTGTTACTACACATGGAGCAGATGGAACTTGAACCTGGGACTTCTGGTCTATAGATAAGGATTCTACCATTACACTGCAAGAGCTCTGTGACTCCGGACACATGATGTTGACTCTTTAGCACCTGCTCTCTGGGTATTTAACAATGAGCAATAAACACTGACTTAGCCAGTGACACCAACATATTTTAGGGACACTGTTGCGTGGTGAGACTAGTAATTTGCCTCATTAACCAGTGAATTTAAAAAATGATTTAGGGATTGGAAAAAAGCAAGAAAAGCCAAGATTAAGAAGAGGTATGGATTAGAGTCAAATCAGGTACAGGAGAAGCCATAACAAAAAAGAAAGATTTGCCTATGTGTGTGAGAGAGAGAGATCAAGGTAAAGTAACGAGAGAAATTTTGTTTTCATAGTCTGTGAAACATGCAATAGCAGGAATGAGATTAAACACTAAATTGTTGAATTCTAGACCAGGGATATTGATTGGAAATGCTTTGAAAATGGTTGCATCATTTCACATTGATTGCCAAGCTTAATTTGCAAATGAATTGATCAGCAAATTGAACTAGTTAGTAAAAGTAATGGGAGAGGGGTAGGGGTGATGTATTGCTCATGCAAGGCACATTTTGTAACAGTATATATTGACCAGCTTGTTCCAGAGGATCTCAGTTCATGCCATTTTTCTCTTGATATTGTGACTTTGCTGACCACTTTACATTAATAGAATCACAATTTGTGAATGTGTAACAGAATCTCCAGGAGCAATTGGCAATGGTGAAAGAAGGCAGTTGAGCAGGGCAGCTGGAGCAGTTGTGCTGGAACCTCCGGCAGCTAATGGTGATGTTGTGGGAAAGGGGGGCAGAACTCGGCAGCAGGGGCAGTTGAACAGATCCTCCATCGATTAAGGGTTATCTTTGGGCAGCTGTGTGGAAAGCAGGCCTCATAGGTGAAGGATCAGATGGCAAAGGATTTCCTCAACCAGATGCAAACCATGGGCTTTATTACATGTACCTGTTATGTATTTCTGATTTAACCTTCAGTTCCCTTCGTGTTTGTAGTAATTTGTTGCCGGTGCAATAAACAATCCTTGCTTTCTGATCTTTAGGTTGTCAGTGTGTGCAAATTCCATGTTACGTTTCTGGCATAGTCAACAGGATTCTACTGCACAGGCACCCAGTCATAGTGATTGAGGTTGAAAAGTGCTGAGAATGAGTGGATGGTGGATGTGTTGAACCTGGCAATGCCAAGAAGGGCGCCATAGCTGCTTCGATGTTATTAGAGGTAAAGGAGCCAGCAAAGGAAATAGAACCTTTAAGCCAAACACCACTAGGGTTTGTCCGTGTGCATTTACTCCAGAAGAAGGAAGCAGTGCTCTTATCAATGCAAAATACTTTGGATGCTGGAAACCTGAAATAAAAACAAACTCCTGAAGAAACTCATTAGGTCTGACAGCATCTGTGGAGAGAAGAAACAGTTAAAGCTTCAAATCTGATGTAACTCTTCTTCAGAACTACGTAAACACAAAAATCACATTGGACTCAAAGTGTTGACTCTGTTTCTTTCTCTCCACAGATGCTAGCAAACTTACTGAGCTTCTCTAGTATTTTCTGTTTTTGTATGCAGTACTTCTGAGCAGATGTTCTGCATGCCAATTATTGGAAAGCTGTACAGATTCAGGAGAAAGTCACAGCACCTAATTATTTGGCAGTTGAAGATCAATTGAGGATGCACACCTGTTCATGGCATCCAGGGACCTGCATCCAAGTGAGCAGGCAGTATTCATGATGGAATATCTGTGTGGAAGGCATAGCAAGCATGTGTTCAAATCTGCAGTGGATCTTTGAGGTGCTGACGAGTGTTTTTGGAGACAGCAAAAGCCTGATCCATCTGTAGCAATGGTTTTATGAGTACAAACAAGCAGAACCAGAGGACTTGATCTCTCTGTTCCTGGAGTTGAAATTGTTTGACTAAATCACCCTCCTGGATTCCCTCCTTCAAATGGACCATAGTGGCAGAAGTATGAGCAAAGGGAACTTTCCATTGGAACTGAGGATTCTTAATATTACAAGCTTCATTTGTCTTCTCACCATCCAGATCATGGGAAAATAATGGAATCCTCAGACCAGGAAAGAGGCTACCATCAAGGGAGGTAATTGTCAGCACAGACAGGAATATGGACATCCAGCTGAAGAGCTAGGTGGAACAGATTGTTGCACAGTAAGCACAGATCCAATCCTTGCAATCCTTTGTCCATAGTAAATCTTGAGCTGATCCCACAGAAGAGATGCTCCAAAGAGCTGTTGGAATTGTGACAGGGTTGGACACTTCAGACTGAGATTATCCTGAACAGCCATGACCACCACTGTCATCTGGTACAGAGACCCCATAAGTGCAGCAAGGACGTTCTAACAATGAGCATGACATTTGGCAAATTGGAAGCACTATGCCTAATTGACACTGAAATGGAGATGTCAGCCATTACTCACCAGTATTTCTAAGAACATCTTGCCCAGGGGTGTGAACTGATTGATATCTCTACCCTCATCCATGTCTTTGCTCTGCAGAGGTCAGACATCCACTGTCATAACTGAATTGAGCTCTATCGGTCCTCAATCATACTTTTTATAGTCTAGGGGATTCTGTTAGTTTGTGACCCAATTGATGCTCCAATGGAAGTAGGGAGACAGGAGTATTCTTGGAAAGCGAGCAGTAGATTGAGATTGGCAGGTGGCAATCAGGCATCTTTGACCTTGCTCCATGGACTCAAGGTGCATCAGACTGAACATGATCCTTGAACAGTGCAAATAGTAGGGAATTGAGTTTTTCTTTTGCCAGCCTGCAGCATCACTCTACTTTTAACTGACCTACATTTTGACTGCCATAAGCCTTCAAGAACTGAGGGAATCCATCCCCGCCTATTTGGCGGAGTTGTGGCTGATGCCATTCCCATGACCCAAGGCAAAGGCAACATTACAACTCCAATTCCTTATGATAATTGGACTGGGAGTAAGATCCAAACCAGGTCCTGGCAGGTACAACCAAATATATTTTCATCTTTGCCATCTATCCTCAGGAGGTCAGACAGCTTCAGCTATCTGAAGCAGGCATCTATAGATTGCACCATTTCTGAAGGCCCAATATCCACTGACCAATCCCCTACTGGTGAGGATATCCAAACATGCATGAAAACGGTTGGGGTGCTGGAAGAGGATCAACAAAGAGGATGGAGACCTCTATTAGCTGGTTATTGACAAGGTGTCACCGAGCATCCTTCCTGACAGCCTAAGTACTCAACATTGGCAGCAGTTCATAATCAAGTAGAGCTCTAAACAATGGAAATAACAGTTGCCCTGACCATACTGTTGTGCTACTGTCCCAGGTGGCCATTGATATTGATGACTATTGTCAAAATTGAGCAACATATTTTAGCCAAGGCAGGGAAACAATTTCACTCCAACAGGAGGTCCCTGATCACCAGGATCCCTGAAATGGATTTTATCTCCGCAATAATGAGACTGAGCGCATTCTAATTCACACAGATGTGTTCACTGAGATTCTGCAGGCAATTTTCACTTGTGACCAAAAGGCCTCAACTATAGCCAGAGTGTTAGTATGTGATGGGTTTCTCTGTTAACATCTTACATGTCAGATTCATAGTAATCAGGGATGTATGTTCAAGAGTAAGATCCTACAGGAGCTTTACAAAGTCCATTGCCTTGTCCCCTGTCATCCATTGGATATTGGATTGTACGAATAATTCAACTGAACTCTGCATGGCCATTTGCTCACCTTCTATCCTGAGAATGAATGGAAGCACCCAAGTACCTTATACTTATAATAACACTCCACATTAATTTGCAGGTTATTCTTATTTGAATGAGATCTCATCCTACCTGTGGACCATCTCCTTGGGCTGACCACACCATCTGGTGGATGTGACCAGGTCAATGAGTTGATAGCTAGGCATCACAAAGCTAAAGCAGGCATTCAAGTTGATGTCCAGGAGGGCTGAGAGAGAGTAGCTAAGTTGAAAAGCATTGACCAATCACAAGCTTGACCTTACAATTGGCAAAAAGGGATGCATCTAAAATCAGATTTTCAGGGATCAGAGTAAGATAGAAGAAACTGTTTGAAACCCTGAAGACCAGAGGCATCAAGCCAGACCTATGTTATTGGACCAATAGCTGGAGGGCAACTTCAGAACAAAGTTTTCAGAGGAACAGGATTTGCTTGAGGACAGAAGTCTGGTGGATGATATGCAGACAAATGGCTCTCAAAATTGTATTGAAGACCTTGAAGTGTTGTTGCATGATATGAGTGAAAATATAGTCCGCTAGCCATTGGGAATCCTTGAGTGACCTGGGTGTCGTGAATCCAGTGTGTGAACTGCCAGGAGATAGAAACTGAAGCAACAAGTGCTGTTGATCCTCCAATTCTCAGAGACCCGACTGACCAAGCCCTAGTATGGGTGATCTATCACTCAACCTCGATCCCTTGGAAGAAACTGTCAAGGTCTCTTTGAACAAATACTGGAAATGACTCCAAACCTTACCATTTGCCCAAATCAGTGCTGCAAGAACAGAATGCTGCCTCTAATGTGGACCTCCACATTCCCAACCATCATGGTGCAATTGAATATGGTTGTCAGACAACTGCTTAGTAAATAGTCATCATATGTATTTGTCAATGCCAGAATAGCATTCTTTGTACACAAACTGTTGTCCTTGTTTCACCTTTAAATGTTTGTAATGACCTAATTGTAATGGAATAAAGAACCATTGATTTTCTTTTCCCTGGAGCGTCGGGGGCTGAGGGCTGACCTTGTAGCAGTTTATAAAATCATGAGGGGCATGGATAGGATAAATATACAAAGTCTCTTCCCTGGAGTGGGGGAGTCCAGAACTAGAGGGCATATGTTTAGGGTGAGAGGGGAAAGATATAAAAGAGACCTAAGGGGCAACTTTTTCACACAGAGGGTGGTACGTGTATGGAATGAGCTGTCAGAGGAAGTGGTGGTTGGTGCAATTGCGACATTTAAAAGGCATTTGGATGGGTATATGAATAGGAAGGGTTTGGAGGGATATGGGCCAGGAGCTGGCACATTGGAGTAGATTGGGTTAGGATATCTGTTCGACATGGGCATGTTGGACCGAAGGGTCTGTTTCTGTGCTGTACATCTCTATGACTTTATGACACAGCTTCATGATCTTTAGGTAGGGCATGTGTTCACATTTTATGTTACACATGCACTTTCTTCCAGCATGAAGTATCATTTACTTGTCATATGTGCATAATAAGGCTCCTTCTGCCTCGGCAATATGCTTTAATTACCTGAGAATGAGAAAATAGACCAAATTGCTCTTCTGGATTGAGGTGTGCTCTTTTAAATCACCACAGGTAGACATTTCCCTGGTTACTCCATGTAATGGCCTTGTAAGTTTATTAGTGAAGATTTTCTATTTGCTTTTTCCAGTGAAATCTGAACTGCATTTTAGAAATATTGAACAGAGGAAATCTTCATAAATGCATTTAAAATCTGATTTTGCTTAGAGCCAAATAAATTCTTACTCCTGTATTGCTCTTCTGGGTACGTCTGCCAATTGATGCTGATTTTGTTGATCATTTTGAAGTACTGGTGTGAATCCACTGGGAAATAAAATGAAGTGAGCAGATTCTTGCAGCTACCAAAAAGAATTTCCCTCTCTCATTCTGGGCAGTTTCAAAACAAGTTTTAGAATCAGACTGATTTTATACTATGTGCTTCCCTGGGCAAATGGTCTTTTTCCCATCTTCCTTATTCTGGGATTTGTCCCGATTCATGAAGGAATATGTTGCAAGAAGTTAAAAGGCACTTTGCATTTCTATTGTTGTTACATTATTTTGTTTGCTTGCTCAAATAATAGCAATTGCATGTCATTGTAGTTTTATAGATGAGATGTACTGTGGAAAATTTCTACATGCACAGTGTAGCACAAGGCAGCATTTGTGTGTGGAAAAATTGTTGTATAATTTTATTGATATCAGCCCCAAATTATGGCATGCAGCCCATCTAATGCTATTTTTTTATTTAACAAAGTTTTTTTAAAAATTGATTTTGGAAGATTTTTTAGGTAAAATAAATACTTGGTTTCTCATTTGCTTATTAATTTTAAAACTAAAATTTATTTGGAAAATATTAATAAATTTTAGTTCTTAATTGGCTAATATTACTGGATTGTCATTTCTAATAAGTGTTTCAGACTCTAGATCATAGCCATTCATTGATAAACTATCCAGGATCATGTAGACCTCATTCTTATATTAATACAGCCATATCTCAATGCATTTAGTTTTTATTAACCAAATCAATAACTTTTTTCATTTCATTTATTGAGGGGATACAAGGATAGGTTTCAAAATGGTTAGTTTATCTACTCTGCTAGATTAGAAAGGTGAGTAAAGACTGACGATCAAAGGAAGGTTGAGTTGTAGAAAAGGTTATTTTGTGTCTGAAGTGCTTTATTTACACTAAGTAATGGATATTTTTGTAAATTCTAGCATGAATGCTCTAAGATATACTGGGGGTAAAATTTGTTCATGCAGTGCAAACTAAGTTCTTGGTGATATGAAAGTGGGTACTGCAGATGCTGGAAATTAGTCAAGATTAGAGTCGTGCTGGAAAAGCACAGCAGGTCAGGCAGCATCCAGGGAGCAGGAAAATCGACGTTTCGGGCCAAAGCCTTTCATCAAGGGCTTTTGCCCAAAACATCGATTTTCCTGCTCCCCAGGTGCTGCCTGATCTGCTGTGCTTTTCCAGCACTACTCTAATCTTGACTAAGTTCTTGGTGAATCAGCACCAAGACTAACCTTTTTTGCTGAAATTCACAACATGGTAGTTTAAGTTTCGTTTGGAGCCTTGTTTCCCAGTTTGTCAATTTATTTAGTTTCAAATTAAACATCGTTGCAATATTTTTCATGCAGTTAAAACTAAGACGTGGTCTGGTCTTACCTTGACTTAGTAGGAGCTCTGAGCTCAGTTTGCACTGTTGGTGAAGAACCATTTCATCCTGACTCTGTGTTTTTACTCTTGGATGACATTGTTAATCTGTCTAATAATGGAGGATGATTTGTTCTGTAAAGCCATAATATGGAGGTGAAGTGATGTATAATATCGTCCAGTATACAACTGGTATCTGATTCCTGGTCTGTGCAAAATTTGTTGATATGTAGCAAGTTGACAATTGAACAATGTGTTCCTGCATTAAACAGGAGGCAAATGTTCAGGTTTAACAGATCTTGACTCATATTCGGTGAAGTTGCAGATAAAGCATTTTTCTGCATTCACAGAGTGCATATAGGGCTCAGTTTTATTTCAAAGTGCCAACATTTAATGGCCAGGTTTAAAGTTGTATGAGATACACAAAGCTTAGTGCAAATATAACAACATTTCATCTTTTTACAAATTTATTTTCGTTTAAGCATTACAGACAAGTCTACCATTTATTATCTGTCCCTCGTTGTTCAGATGTAACATTAGTGGGCCTTCTTTGAACCATAGATTGCAGTTTTGTTACAAATATCTGATTGATTTCAAACTACTTCAGACGGCGAATAAGAGTCAGCCATTCTGGTTTGGGGCAGATGTTATTTATCCGTACTTTCAAATTGACATGTTCAGAGACATTATTACAAACTCTGGAGCAGGTGGGACTTGAACCTGGGTCTCCTGACTCAGAAGCAGGGACACATCCACTGCACTGCAAGGGCACTCCCTGTTGTATTTTATAGATATTTTCCCATCATAGATATTATGACACACCTCTGGAGCAGGTGGGATATGAACTCAGATTAATCTGGCTCAGAGGTAGGGACATTATCATTAAACTTATTAATAAACTAAACTGGGTAAATGATTGCAAGTATCCTTAATTCCACAAAGGATACCAGGAAATCAGGATTCAGTTGCGGGCTCATGCAATGCAGTTGTAATTTCCCTATCTCTGAGCTAGGAGGAAGGGGGCTCAAATCCCACCTGTTCCATAGATATGTAATGACATTGCTGGACAAGATGATGAAAAAACGTAGTAAACTGGTTGGGAGATCAACAACCTTATAATTACTCGTACTACCAAAAACTTTTTATGTTGCTGATTTGTAAAGATACTTAAGTTTTTTTGTGGGATTTGCACATACATGAACTGCATTACCGATCAAAGATTTTGGATTACTCGTCCATTAATGTGACCATTCTTGGTACCTTACTCAATGTAAGCATATCCTGAATGAGATAGCAGGTAAAGTAGAGATTTATTTTTCAATCTCTCATAAGACATTGGTGCCACCATTTATTGGCCATCCTTAGTTGTCCTTGAGAAATTGGTGGTGAGCTGCCTTCTTGAACTGCTGCAGTTTATGTGCTGTCAGTAGACACAATGCTCTGAGGAAAGGAATTCCAGGAATTTGACCCAGCGACAGTAAAGCAAAGGCAATATTTTTCTCAGCATGATGAATGGCTTGGAGAGGAACTTGTAGGTGGTGGTATTCTCAAGTATCTAGTCCCTTTGTCCTAGATGGTGTCAAGCTTCATGAATGTTATTGGAGCTGCACTCATCCAGGTGAGTGGAGAGTATTTCATCACACTCCTGACTTGTGCCTTGTCGATGGTGGACAGGCTTTAGGGAGTCAGAAGGTGAGTTACTCGCCACAGCATTCCTAGCCCCTCACCTACTTTTAGTTGCCATTATATTTATGTGGTGAGTCCAGTAGAGTTTCTAGTCAATGGTAACCCCTGTCATGTTGATGGTGGGGGATTAACTGATACTAAGGCCATTAAATGTCAAGAGATAGTAGTTAGATTGTCTCTTATTGGCGTCATTCATTGTCTGGCAATTGTGTGTTGCAAATGTTCCTTGTCACTTGTCAGCTCAAGCTTGGATATTGTCTAGATCTTGTTGCATTTAAACATGGACTCTTTCAGAATCTGAGGAGTTGCAAATGGTATTGAACAGTGTTCAATCATTGGCGAACATACCCATTTCTGACCTTATGGATGGATTTTGATTTAATTTGATTTGTCACATGTTCCTAGGTAGAGTGAAAAGTCTTTATTTGCAGTACAGACAGATCATACCATACCAAGTCCATTAAGGTAATTGAACAGAGTTAACAATACAAGGTGTACAAAGAGCAAGGTCAACATTAAATTTAAAATTTGAGAGGTCCATTCAGTAATCTGTCAACAGTGGGAAGAAGCTGTTCTTGACTCTAGTACGTGTGTTTAATCTTTTGTACCTGTTGCCCAATGGAAGAAGTTGGAAAAGGTTATAAGAGATTATCAGGGATATCATGGAGCTGAGATGAGTAATTTCCAATAACCAAAACATCTTCCTTTATGCCAGGAATGACCCCAACCAGTATAGAGTTCCCCCCCCCCACCCCAATTCTCATTGATTCAGGTTTTGCTGAGACTCTTTAATGCCCCACTAAGTTGAATGGAGCTTGATTTCAAGGGCAATCGCTCTCACATCACCCTCTGGAATTCAGCTCATTTGTACATGTTTGAGCCAAGGCTGTAATGAGTTCAGGAGTTGAGTAGGCCTGGCAGAACCCAAACTGGCCATCACTGAGCAAGTTGTTGTTAAACAGGTGCTGCTTGATAGCACTATTAATGACATTTTTCAGCACTTTACTAATGATCAAGAGTAGACTGATGGGGTGGTAACTGGCTGGGTTGGATTTGAACTTTTTTATTTGCAAGACATACCTGGGCAATTTTCCACATTATGGAATAAGCGTCAGTTTTGTAGCTGTGCTAAGAGAACTTAGCTAAGTGTGTGGCAAGTTCTGGTCTTCAGTCCAATTGCTGTAATGTTGTCAGGTTGCATAGCCTTTACAATATCCAGTGCCTCCAGCCATTTCTTCATGTCACACAGAGTGTATCAAATTGGCTGAAGACTGGTATCTGCGATGGTGGGAACCATTGGAAGAAGCTAAAATGCATCACCCACTTGTCACTTCTCGCTGAAGATTGTTATGAATGCTTCAGCCTTATCTTTTGCACTGATCTGTTGGGCTCTTCCATCACTAAGGATGAAGGAATTGCCAGAATATTACTTGCGTTTATTTGTAGTTACTTTTCTTTCCAATCAAACAAAGTATAAAACTATCACATTTCATAGAGTGGTGTTTCCTGATTATAGACCATCAGTCTTACTGCAAATATCAATGTGCAAGATACATGTTGCGTTTAGGCTGTGAAATCAATTAATGTGAATATGTGGTGCATATTATTCATGTGATCAACCTAAATGGAAGAGTACTACTTGTGTTTTGGTGGGATAAATATTGCTAAGATCCCTACCTGGACCACTGGAGATAAAATAAGTACTTGTTTACTATAAAGCATCTTGAAATAGGACTGCTCACCAAAGTAACTACTGAGGGTATTTGAAAGATTTTTGTAAGTGAGTAGACAGGCATCTTAGTCAGAAAGGACCTGAAAGTCCAGCATTAGTAGGCAAATGAATCCACTTATAGGGATAGGATGGGGATGGGAGCTGGCTCTGGGTGGGATGCTCTTTGGAGGGTTAGTGCAGGCTCGATGGGCTGAACAGCTGCTTTCCATACTGTAGGGATTCTATGATTATCTATTTACTGGTCAATATGAAAACACTTTTTATTCTACAATCGCCTCTCTCTCCATGCAGGAACAATCTTTCAAATCAAATTTTACTTCTGGTCACAAAGATGTTAAGTGAAATTCCATCAAAAGCTTTTGGGAAATTAATTTGTTGCCTAGTTCAATTACTTCAGCTTCTGCATATAAAGTGCAATTTTGCACATGGTAACATACTAATCTCATTCATAGAGGTACCACTGGCAGCTGATTTCAAAATAAAGACTGGTAATTGCAGGCCAGTTCTGTGAAAGTATATATTTCTAAACCAGTCAGCAAGTCAACTAATGATGGCCAAAGTGCATCAATCCTAAGAATGCAGATGACTGCAGTCAAATACCTGTCAGAACCTCTGTAGGGTTAGTGGGTGTACTGCATTTAATTGCTAACTTTACAACAGATCAGAAAGTCATTAATTTAGCTTTTTACTTCAGACCAGAAGGTTCAAGGTCTTAGTTCAGTAGAAGCAGAAGTTCAATGCAGAAGGAAAAACCGTTTCGCCTCGAAGAATAATAAAACTGTTAATTCAGGAGAAGCAGTCACCATAGCATGTGTTTAGTTTGTAGAGCTTCTAAACCAGGAGTGCTGTGATGTGGCATGGTGTCCAGATGATTTGCCATTTTCATGCTGTGATACTTATGTTAGTTTCCATAACATAAGGAGTAGACATGGGCCATGAAATACTGAAAAGTTTAAGGAACATTTATCACTGTTCCTACTATATCTAGCATTACAATCCGAGGCGCGTGTGTGTCTCTGCTCAATCTAAGCAATTTGGATCTACTGTAGCATACTTCTGTCAGCATGCCATGCTGCAGCAATACCGTAACATGGAGGCTCAGAGCTTCATATCCTGGGATCCCATGCTATTATACGATAATAACATTGTAGGCATGTCCCTTTCAGGTATATCTCATGTGAGATAAAACACAACACCGAGAGCTTGGACAGAAATCTTCAAGTTGTTCAAACTAAAAAGTTTAGGCCATCAGGATTATGAAAGGTTCATGCTGTTGGATTCAGAAAGGAATCATCAAAGTGTTTCTACAGCCCAATGAATAGAAAGTCGGAAGATTGTTGTTGAAACTTTATTGCTGGAACAGCACAGCAAGTCAGGCAGCATCCAGGGAACAGGAGATTCGACGTTTCGGGCACTAGGATATTCATAATACAGAGTTTTCTCGAAACGTCGAATCTCCTGTTCCCTGGATGCTGCCTGACCTGCTGTGCTGTTCCAGCAATAAAGTTTCAACTTTGATCTCCAGCATCTGCAGACCTCACTTTCTTCTCCAGAAAGTTGGAAGAGCCAGTTATGTAAACACCTAACTTTTAGATTCAAAAATAGGAATGACTCTGGAATTTGGTATCTGTGAAAGGATTGTAAAGGTTTGGGAAACAATTGAAATTTATTTTATTAAGATCTTTTTGCTATGTATATCAAATCTTTTTTTAATCCTCTTGTGTAAAAAAAAAATACATACTTCCTTTTGTTTAAGAACATTTGGAGCGTCATTTGCAAAGGTTTTAGTAACTAAACATCACAGTACCAACTGCAAAAACTAAACATATGGCTTATCGAGTTCCCTTCAGTATTCCAACATATCCAGTATTACTGTCAGCTCGGATCATAGCAAAGCTAAACAAAGCAAAGCTAACTTTTATACAGGCAGCAACATTTGACAATCTGGTGTAGCATATAGGACATTGAACATTTCTGAAGCTTTGGAGGGTGTCTTGATTGATTCTAGAGTCTTATTCCTTAGGGTAATTAGATCTAAACTTTACACTATTTTTGATTATTCCACTAAAACTCAACCAAATAATAAGCAATAAGCACCCAGTACACCCCCAGTTTCATTGCTCAATAGTAAATCTACTTTGGGCCACCTTGTTGCTTTTCTTGGTCACGGAGCTTAATGTAGCTCAGCAACAGAGTAAGTCCACACAAAAAAAAATGTTCAGTGAAGCATAAGCTTAACTGGCAACTTTGAGTTTTGTTAATAATGTTTAGCTTTATGATTAATAATGGTGTTTCCCATAGGGCAGTTTTGGGGCCACTGCTTTTCATGATAGTAATTGATAACTTGAGCTGATGTGTACAGGATACCATTACATATTTGCACATCACACCCCATTGGGATTGTCATGCAAATGGAGGATAGTGATATGTTTCAAGGGCTTGGATAGTTGGTAGAATGGATGAGCATGTGGCAAAAGAGGGTAAACACCCAAATGGGAAGATGTATTTTGATAGGATAAATGAGAGGAGACAGTATAAGATAGATGGGTACAGTTTTAAGCGAGTGCAAGAACAAAGACTGGAATAGTGCTGGTATATATACACAGGTCATTGAAGGGACCAGGTGGAAAATATTTAGAAAGGCATACAATCCTTGGATTTATAAACAAGGGCATGAGATGAACGCAAGAAAGTTACATTGAATTTCTGCAGAATGATAGTTGAAATACTTTGTCCAATTCTGGATAGTGCACCTAAGGAAAGATGTGAAGGTCTAATAGCAGTATAAAAGAGATTTACTGGTATAGTTCCAGGAATGAGGGATTCCTCTTGTGTTGGTTGGTTGGAGAGGCTAAGGTTGTTTTGCTGAACACAAAGTTAAGAAAGGTTTTGATAGAGCTCGACATCATGAGGGAATCTATGCAGAAAAAGAAAGAACACTATTTCCATTGACAGAAGGACTGAGAACCAGAGGAAAGAAACATGGTGACTAGCAAAAGAACTAAAGGCATCATGAGAAATACTCTTGAGCAGTGTGGTCATGATCTCAAATAGGCAACCTGCGAAAAGCAGTGCATGTTTGATCAAACATTCAAAATAGATGGATGTGAGTATGTATTGGAAAAAGATACAGTGCAGTGGGGCTACTCGTTAAGAGAACTTAAAAGGCTAAATGCCATTCTTCTATGCTGTAATCATTTTGTAGATCTATGTAGACACCTAGAAGGACTCGAGAGACATGTAAAATTTGAGAGAGGAGTCTGATTCTGGGAATACTGCTTCCACATCTGGCACACCAAATGTTCTTGTTGGTGCACCATAGCAGATTGCACTTCCAACTAGAATGGCTCCTTAGTGGGGGTAAGGATTTTGAGGTCACCCTGTAATTTTCATGGAATCCAGCCTGTTTCTCCAAGACTAGTGATTCATGACAGCTTAGAGGAGTCTAGATGTGGGAACATGACACCCACACACTCTTGCTTTTTAACCACTTGATGCCTCTTAATCTAGTGCAAGTAAACAGTGAGATATTGGTGAAGAGATCATTTATTTTCACCTCATGGAGTTGTCGTTCAAAAATGTCAACATTTTTCTGGACCGTTGTAAACAAAGTTACTCACAACCTTATATATAAAGGTCCAGGCTGTCAGCCAAAGCCTCATTATGCATGTCTGAAAACCATTCTTCATTGCAGGTTCAGCCCACATTTCTACGTATTACTTCACATCCAACAAATCTGGTCTGCACATACTGGTATGCAATCACTGTACCATATATGTCATAGTAATGAAACATTTTGCTTCACTTTCAGAGCCATTACCTTAATGGGTGAAAAGGACCTCTATGATCTTGGTTTTGACTTCTTTGCTGATTTTTGATAGGGGAAGGTGATGACTCTGTTATTCTTTCCCCTTTCTCCTTCAGTCTTGACCTTCGTCCATCTTGTTGCTCTGGTTTAAGGCATCATAATGGGATTTCCTTGTTGCATGGAAGAGTGCTCTCCGTTACACCTCCAACCAAGGTTGGAGGCCACCTGTTCTTGAAATCAAGATGGCAGTCACCACCAACAGCCAATTTGCGACTGAAGCTGTCAGAGTTTGGTTAAACATTGGTTGTGTTTGCTTTCAGGACAGATGGTAGTTTGTTGCTGGACTAACCCCCTCAAGGAACCATTTGGATCTTCTATCTCCTGACTTCCAATGGCGTATTCTGCTTTTGGCTCAATTTTGTTTTGTTCTTGTATTTGCTCTAATTTCTTGTTCCTATTGTAACTGTACAGGACTTCAGTGTTCTCCTGTCAATCATTGCATTCTATTTCTTACCTACTTCCTATTTTAGTTCTTTGCACTCTTACTGAAACATAAAAAATCGGATGGGGTTTGACTGGGTTGGAAGCTGAGAGAATATTTCCCCTCCTGGGGGATCCTAGAACTTAGGCCACAGTTTACAAATAAAGGGTTTCCCATTTAAGGTTTTGAAGAGAAGGAAGTTCTTCTTTCAGTTAATCAATATTTCTTCAAATCCTTTGTCCTAGAGAGCAGCGGATATTTGGGCATATACTAAGGGCTGAGTTAAGACGAATGTTGGATTGATAATAAGGGAGTTGAGGGTTATGAGGGCATGAGTGGAGTTGAGGCCACAATTGGATCAGCTACTGGTAGATGCTTGAGATGCTAAATGCTCATCTTTCTTAACATTTTCATCTGGGCTTTATTGTATTGGAAGGTAAATGTCACAATAAAGGAAAGATGCCAATATCCTCTGATTTCTTTTTTGTTGCTGTCAGTCTGTTCAATCAAATAGTGTGCATACATGCATAAATATGAATATGCACCATATATACGATAGAAACATAACCTTGCTCAGAACATGCATTTTGAGCTGTTGCTTAATTACATATTCTTTGTCAAACTATATGCACCACTGTAGTTACAATAAATCAGCTTTAAATTTAAAGTTTTGTATTTTTTGTCCCAACTAATAAAGATGTTTACTAAAGGTGTAAATAATATTCCGACTTGGAATTCTTATTCCCTCATACAATTAAGAGCAGTATTGCAGTGACTTGTGCTTAAATTTGGTACTCATGGTACTCTAGTACTTCACCAGTAGTACTCATGTATAAGACACTCAGGTTCAAATCCAATGGACATCATTTGTGATGATTGCTAATATTTGAATGCTTTAATTTGTTGCCTTGGGCAAAAGTACCTGGCTTTGCAGATGCACTAGGGTAAATGTTACAGAGGGACATATTCCATGCTCCCTATCCACATCGCCTCCACAGAACCCAGTTGAAACATCTTTTGATGCTAAGTCAACTTTATCAGTATGGTGCAGCTAGGTTTCATATGATGTGTGTTGCCTTAATAAAGTAAAATTGTGGCTTCTCCTAAAACACACTAGTTCCCACCTCCAGATCTACTGCCAAATTAACTACAAGTGCTGAATATGAATCTGGAAGGATCTGAAGGGGTTAATACCTGGAGGAGTGTGACTCACTGCCATGAGAACCTGGTAGAAGAATAAAGTAGCCTCTCTTAAGGGAGAGACCCAAGTCCACGTTCTTCCTGCAGTCTTTGTAGTAATGTAGAGATTGTTACTATAACCTGTAAGTATTTTCGGAGATGCAATAATTAGTTCTTCCTTACTCTCAAGACTATTCTTGTTAGACCACAAGGATGCCCTACTTGAATATACCAGATCATGTAACCCATGTAGAATCCACTTAATTTGAAAACATGGATGGCAGCACAAACAACAGCAAATAGTGGCTGCTGTGACTAAGCACATTCTCCAGGAGGGAAGAACATTGACATTAGACCTCAAATTATATGTCTGCATTGTGGTTGTAGAGGGATCATAGGATCCAGGGAGAGGGTAATGCAGGAAACCAAATGTTCCAGGTGAAACCATCTTGTGGAGACATATGAAGAATGACCCTGTGGGCTTAGAGGAACCTTCCTAAAGGAGGTAACCACCCGCACTACTTCCCCGTTTATTTCCAACCATTACCCTTGCAGTGGAACTGGTCATGAGGTCTACGTGAGGTCCACAAGTGGTAATTGATTGGTCAATTTGGTGTTTGAGTAAACTGAAGTTGAGAGGGCAGGATGTAGCCTTACCCACTTTTCAGACTGTAGGACCAGATAAGAGTTGCCAAGATGCTAGTGGGCAAACCACCTACTTAATTCCCATAATACCCCCAAACCAAACTTTTTACTACTCCCGCATCCTGTTTTGAGTTCCACCAAACAGAACAATATCAAAGAGAGATCTTATCATTTTAAATAGCAGGAGGAGAGGATGGTAAAATTAGAAGGACTAATTGTGGCACATGAAAGAAGTGAAACTATTGTGGTATTCAAACAGATGAAAGACTTAACAGACAATCAATTTTTCAATGTATAATTTCAGTTACATCACACTGTAAAGTTTTGCTATAGATTCTGTGTGTTAGGATTGAGCCCTCCACTGTCACCTGATAAAGGAGCAACACTCCAAAAGCTAGTGTGCTTCCAATTAAACCTGTTGGACTATAACCTGGTGTGTGATTTTTAACTTTGTACACCCAGTCCAACACCGGCATCTCCAAGTCATAATTGTGGCTGGATCCCTTTTAAATATCTTTTGATTCAGGCTGAAAATAGCCCATTTTGAGCAAGCGATCCTCCCAGTTTTTTTAGCCTTGAGTATCGTGCAAAATATTAGGAGAAACTGCGCCAAACAGGAAAGTTGAGCTTTAATAGAAAAAGGATTTCTGACATTTTAGTTATTTTCTGATATTTTTAAGTACAGGAGCATTGGCACACATTGTTTTATCTATATATCTGAAGTCATGAATATTACAGTACAGGAAATAGCCACTTGGCACATTGAATATCAGTGTTTTTCTATGCATGAACCATCTACTCAAGTATACCCTCTTCCTATTTGAGAATAGTCTTTTTTGGACAGCAATTATTTGATTAATTTTAAAACCTGTTCATTGAACTGCCTCCAACAATAATTCTGGCACAGAACTCCACTGTTTAAAATAATTGAAATAAGTGTTACCATTATTTTACTTTTTGGTCTCGATAGAACGACTGGTTTCTTGAGCTTTGGTTTGGATTATTTATTGTGGTTGTTACGTGGGAGTAAAATGAAACCTATTTTTGGATAACACTGGTTTATTTTTCCAACTATTCTGTAGGGCTCGATTCTACGAAAGATCCATGCCTAAATGTGAAATGCAGTAGACACAAAGTATGCATCGCACAAGATAACCATAGAGTGGTCTGCATTAGCCATAGACGGCTAACACACAGGTAAAATGCTTTGTTCTAATTTTAAAATACTTCAGCTGACACATTTTCAATGTTTTTTACTGAATTATTTGATGTTAGTGGCTTTCACATGGTTGAGGCTGGACTGTCCTGTAAATCCTTCACAATTAAAGTTTAAATGAAGTATTGTTCATGTGTCTTATGCTCATTAAGGGCAGATTGAGTAACATTCTCTCAATGTTAAAGAAGTATCAAAAATGTAATTTTTTTGTGCAAGTCAAGGATGTTTTGTTTAATTTTCAAAGATTCAAATAAATGACTAAATATATGCAAAGTCATTAATGTTCCATAAAGGTTCATTATTTATTATTACTATTTTAATGGGTTTCAACACTTTCTTGCAAAAAAATTCATGGGAGATCTTTAGAAATCTTCCACCTCTGCTACAGTATTTCAGAAACATAATTATTTACACAAACTTTAAGGAGTAAATGTAGCATTACGCAGAACCATACTTCCTATATGATCTATTGAACTGACATCAGATTGATAGAAATGATGTGACAAAATAAAAAAGAACATGATTCATATTGTATTACATAATCCACTTTTTGTGTGGACAGTGTTGGCAATTTTGCAGAATAATCATAATGTCTGAGTAACAGTTTTGTCTGATAGTAAGCACAGCTTGACATTGTTTCTGACCTGAGTAAATGATTTACAGTGTCTCTGAAAGGAGGAAGTGGGGCGTATTACATTTACTGTCATCCTCTCCTGTCCATAAAACAGGTGCTTTTCATTTTCCTTATTCTTGTGCTGTTTTTTTTTTTAAACGCTCGGTGGTGATATGTATTTTTCAACCCTGTTTTTGAGGTCTCACTTAAAATTTACCGATCGAAAAATTTTAAAACCATAAGTCGTAGGAGCAAAATTTAGGCCATTCAGCCCATAGTGTCTGCTCCACCATTCAATCATGGCTGATGAAGGGCTTTTGCCCGAAACGTCGATTTCGAAGCTCCTTGGATGCTGCCTGAACTGCTGTGCTCTTCCAGCACCACTAATCCAGAATCTGGTTTCCAGCATCTGCAGTCATTGTTTTTACCTCCCTGATAAGTTTCTCAATCCTATTCTTCCACTTATTGCCCGTAAGCCTTGATCCCCTTGATGCTCAAGAACCTACCTATCTCAGTCTTAAATACATTCAATGACTTGGCCTCCACAGCCTTCTGTGGCAATAAATTCCACAGATTTACCACTCTCTGGTTGAAAAGGTTTCTCCTTATCTTCATTCTAAATGGTCTTCCCTTCATTCTAAATGGTCTGGCCCTCAGGTCCCAGACTCCCCTACGAATAGAAACATCTTAACATCTACTGTGTCCAAGCCATTCAATGTTCTGTATGTGTCAATTAGCTCCCCCTCATCCTTCTAAACTCCATTGAGGATAAACCCAGTGTCCTCAAATGTTCCTCATCCGTTAAGCTTTACATTCATGGGACCATTCTCATGAACGTCCTCTGAATGCACTCCAGGGCCAGTACATCCTTCCTAAGATATGGGGCCCAAAACTGCGAACAGTACTCCAAATGTGGTCTGATCGGAGCCTTCTAGAGTCTCAGAGGTACTTCCCTGTTTTTACGTTCGAGTCCTCTCAAAATAAATACCATAATTGCATTTGCCTTCCTAACTACTGACTCAACCTACAAGTTTACCTTGAGAGAATCCTGGATTAGAACTCCCATTTCTCTTTGTTCTTCAGACTTCTGAATTTTCTCCCCATGTCTATATTCTTCCTACCAAAGTGCATAACCTCACACTTTCCATCTGCCAGTTCTTTGCCCACTCTCCTAACCTGTCCAAATCCTTCTGCAGCCTCCCTGCCTCCTCAATGATACCTGCCCCTCTACCTATCTTTGTATTGTCTGAAAACTTAACCAGAATGTCTTCAATTCCTTCATTGAGATTGTTAATGTTTAAAGTGAAAAGTTGTGGTCCCAACACTGAGCCTTGCGGAACACCACTTGTCACTGGCTACCATCCTGAGAAGAACCCTTTTATTCCCACTCTGCTTTCTGACAGACAGCCAAGCTTCTATCCATGCTAGTGCCTTGCCTCTGACTCCATGGGCCCTTATCTTACCCAGCAGCCTCCTGTGTAACACCTTGTCAAAGGCCTACCTGAAGTCTAGGTAGATGATATCCATTGGCTCTCCTTGATCTAACTTGCTCGTTACTTACTCAATGAATTCTTGCAGATTTGTCAGGCATAACCTCCCCTTGATGAAACCATGCTGACCTTGCCCTATTTTACAATAGATGTATTCAGAAATCTCAACATTCACAATGGATTCCAACATCTTACCCATGACCTAGGTTGGGCTAATCGGTCTGTAATTTTCTGTCTTTTGCCTTACTCCCTTTTTAAACCGTTAAATGATTCAAACGATTAAAACAAAGCAGGTTTTAGTACTGCATTTACAACCTGATGGAATGGTTTGCAACACATGTTCACAAACATGTATCTTAAGAAAGAAAGAAAGAAAATGGAAAGAGGAGAAATAGTGAATTACTTAAAATCAATGACATAAGGATTGGTTCACATGAATTAGGGTGTCCAGTTGACTTTTGTTTTTCAGTTTCCCATGCACAGACGTTACTTCTGTAAGACCTCAGTTGTGGACAAGTTGTTGATCAAGATGTGGTAGTTATAAGCTGCAAGAAAATGGTAATTCATTTCTTGAGCACCACACAGATTTCCTTTTAAGGAATCAGATCTTTGAGTGATATTGACATTAGAGACAGGCAGTTAGCTAAATCTGGAACTTGTTATTCTCCAGATTTACTCGCAGACTAATGAACAAAAGTAATTAAACATAATTTTTAAAAAAACAGTTCTAGTCATGTGGTTGAGTCTTTGGGTCGAGACACCTCTAGCAAGGTGGTTTTGATGGTCTCTCATCAGAAATCATTGTGCTTTTCTGTGATAATCTTGGACTCATTTACATGAAGCCAGGCTATAGTAAGTTTTAATAATCTCTTGTGTTCAGAACTGGATGAGGTAGCCATTTCACCCGGCAGCCCTTTATGCTGGCTTTGTTGGATTTGTCTAAATCAAACAAAGTGTCACATTCCAGGAAGTAATGAGTTTACTTTTGTTCTAGAAATTACTGGATATTTCTGGAAGCAATCAACTTGCTCAATCTGTATTCGGCAACCTTCAATTTAAAATCCAGCACAGGTCTACTTTAAAAAAAAATTTGAACAAGATAATGTAGGCTATGTATAGGCTATTAAACTAGACGGGATTGAGGTGCATAAAGAGAAGACGTTAGCAATTCTGGAAAGTGTAAAAATCCCTGGGCCAGATGGGATTTATTCTAGGATTCTCTGGGAAGCTAGGAAGGAGATTGCAGAGCCTTTGGCTTTGATCTTTATCATCGTTGTCTACAGGAATAATGCCAGAAGACTGGACGATAGCAAATGCCCCCTTGCTCAAGAAGGGGAGTAGAGACAACTCTGGTAATTATAGACCAGTGAGCTTTACTTTGGTTGTGGGTAAAATGTTGGAAAGGATTATAAGATAGAGGATTTATAATCATCTAAAAAGGAATAATTTGATTAGGGATCGTCAACACAGTTTTGTGAAGGGTAGATCGTGCTCACAAGCCTTATTGAGTTCTTTGAGAATGTGACCAAACAGGTGGATGAGGGTAAAGTGGTTGATGTGGTGTATATGGATTTCAGTAAAGTGTTTGATAAGGTTCCCCATGGTAGGCTATTGCAGAAAATGTGGCGGCATGGGATTGAGGGTGATTTAGCAGTTTGGATCAGAACTTAGCTAGCTGAAAGGAGATGGAGGGTGGTGGTTGATATGAAATGTTCATTCTGGAGTTCAGTTACTAGTGGTGTTTTGCAAGGATCTGTTGTGGATCCACTGCTGTTCAAATGACCTGGATGAGGGCATAGAAGGATAGGTTAGTAAATTTGCAGATGACACTAAAGACGGTGGAGTTGTGGACATTGCCGAAGGATGTTGCAGGTTGCAGAGAGACAAAGATAAGCTGCAGAGCTGGGTTGACAGGTGGCAAATGGAGTTTAATACGGAGAAGTGAGGTATTTCACTTTGGAAGGAGTAACCGGAATGCTGAGTACTGGGCTAATGGTAGTGTGGATAAGCAGAGGGATCTTGGTGTCGATATACGTAAAACCCTGAAAGTTGCCACCCAGGCTGATAGGGTTGTTACAAAGGTGTACGGTGTGTTAGATTTTATTGGTAGAGGGGTGGAGTTTTGGAGCCATGAGTTCATGTTGCAGCTCTACAAAACTCTGGGTGCGGCTGCACTTGGAGTATTGCGTACAGTTCTGGTTGCCACATTATCGGAAGGGTGTGGAAGCATTGGAAAGGTTGCAGAATAGAAGGGCTTATACCCGAAACGTCGATTCTCCTGCTCCTCGGATGCTGCCTGGCCTGCTGCGCTTTTCCAGCACCACGCTTTTCAACAACTGCAGAATAGATTTACCAGGATGTTGCCTGGTATGGAGGGAAGGTCTTATGAGAAAAGGCTGCAGGACTTGAGGCTATTTTTGTTAGAGAGAAGAAGGTTAAGAGGTGACTCAATAGAGGCATACAAGACAATCAGAGAATTGGGTAGGGTGGATAATGAGAGCCTTTTTTCTCGGGTGGTGATGGCGAGCATGAGGGAACAGAGCTTTAAACTAAGGGTGGATAGATACAGAATAGATGTCAGAGGTTTTTTCTTTACTCCCAAGAGTAATAAGGCATGGAATGCCCTGCCTGCAACAGTAATAGACTCATCAACTTTAACGGCATTTGATGGGCTTCAGGTCGGCGCAACATTGAGGGCCGAAAGGCCTGTACTGCGCTGTATTATTCTATGTTCGATGTAGTGACATATTTTTTAAAAAAAACAATTTCTCCCTTTTCTGCTCTCTCAGCATAAGAAGTAAAACGCAAGTTTTGGCAACACTGATCATTAAAAAAGAAATCATGATCCCAAACATTATTTTCTAGTCAATTTTGAGTGAAGTGATCTTGTAAAGTATTGATAGATACTTTAACTTGTGTATATCAGTGTTTAACATTCATTATGTATTTTCTTGTTTGGTAACTGGATTGATTTCTGCTTAGATTTTTAAATCAGTATGTTAATATTCAGCAATCAGATGAGTGGATACAGGTCTACTTGAGAAGAACACTGCACACTGGATATCTCTTTCCAAATTCTGCCATGTGTGGAATTCTTCTGTGTGCAAATTGGCTGCTGTGACAGCCCACACACTAACAGCGACAAAGCTTCATAAGAAATGAATTCACTGCAATTATTTTAGAGCAAGCTGAGGCCTTTAAAAACATGTGTTTCCCTTTTGTTTTGACTCCCAGCTATACACTCAAAAGCATTTCACCTGATTATCATCTTGTGTGAGAATGGTCTATAGCCGGTAAACATTGTAAATGAAATCACCTCTTTTGATCAGTGCAGTTTCTCCAAATGTGATTTCATGAGTAACAAAACAAATTTAGCATCCCATCAAATATACCTACAACAACAATGTTTTAAAGCTTCTTGTGATTGTGCCATTTTTGTATGTCTTTCATGTATTAGTATCAATCCAACTATAATGACCTCCTGTTTGCTGAACTTGGTGTTATTATACTCATTGTCATTTATTTATATATATATCCTCATCTAATATAAATTCTATATAAAAATGCACAATCTGACTGCTTATATGGATATTTTCAAAGTGCTTCTCAAAAATTCAACATTCCTTCCTTCCTTCCTTCAATTTTATTACATTTTCAGATGTATTTGTCTATCTAATCTATGTTATCTTGTTTATAAAGTATACTCTTGTTAATTAATTTAGTCTGCAGTGATTCATTCAACATAATTCCATTGTTTTCTCCAAGTATAAAATAAAATGTAAATGTTGAGGAAACTGATTTCTCGTACAATCTTGCTCAGCTGGTCTCTTGTCAAAACCACTGACTTTTAAGGTGCCTGTTTCAAATGAGTTAAAAAGACTCACGGAATTTGGCTTTTTTAAAATACAATGTTATAGAATGCTGGCTAAACCCTGTTTAGAGTTCTAAATACAGCAAAGCACAGATTTTCCAGAATGTTATCAGTTGAATATTAAGAGGTGAATTATAAGGATGCATGACAAAGTCATGTCAGTGCCCTCTATTATGGAATTTAAGTTCTGCTTCAGGCACAGAAGTGAGACATGTAGTTATATGGTTGTCAGATTATTTCATACGCATGTGTGAGTAGCCTATGAATCTTATGAATTTGAAACCCCAAGTACTTGTAGCTACACCACTCATAATCATATATAACTGTTACACCTTTCTTTGGTGAACCTTTGACTCTTGGTGAGTCTCCTTGACTTATGTCCATTACAATTCACACTCTCCACCTCAAACACTCTCTCCATGCCTCGTGCAACTCAGTTTGCCACCACCTGACATCAATCATGGCATGGAATGCTCCCTAAAGAGGACAAAGCAGCAGCTACTCTGTCCAACGGCCTGGAATGTGCCTACTTCACCTAGTGCAGACCTCTATTATATCCAGTCATGAATTTGAAGACATGTATTATTCACTTTTTGCAGAACTTAATTGGAAAGAGGAACTTAACTCTGGCAAGCTGAGCTTTTATCGTGTATGCACGTAATAGATTCTTCTGATACTTGCTGATATGCATCTCAACTTACCTATAAAATTCCAAGAAAATTGCAAATGTTCATTGTGCCATTGTGGTTTTGAATTTTGGCCTCCTGCACAGTTAAAGCCCCACACCCCCACCTGCCTTGTTTTCCAATTCTGGAAGCAATATTAGAGCCCACCCTAACCTTCTATCCCCAGGATTGTAAAGCATTGGAGAACTTAATAGCATAGGTAGAGGTCAACTGTTTTCCTTTGGGAGTTATGGAACAAAGAAACACAGCCCTAAAACTACTTCTCAGCTGTTCAGGTTTGATATTAGACATAATTTCTTACCATCACATTAAAGGAAGTCTCCTCCCCTCGCTAAAAATCTTGTTTTGTCTGTTTCAATTCAAAATTTCAAAGAGAGTTTGATAACTTTTAATATACTTCATCAGTAAAAATCTATGGAACCAAGGTTTCATATGAAGTTCAGATGTGGATCAGTTCCGGTCTAATTGAATGTGGAACAGGCTCAAAGGTTTGAAAGCACACTCCTGTTCCTATATATGTTGGAATCCTGATTTGCATGAGCAAAATACTTAGTATTAAATGAAGGATCCCAGTTATAATTTTTCTAAAAATTAGTGAAATTTATGCTACTTGTGCTCATCCTAGTTTACTGTGCCTTAAGTAGCTGTCTTAACCAGTGGCTTTAAAGCAAACTCTAGAAGCCATGCAAAAAATGGCCAGCAGACCCATTTATTTCAAATGAGGTTAAAGGCTGAAGTTCAAACAAACTTTGGGTTACTGAGAACCAGTGCATTGAAGGGACCTGTTCTCGTCCAAAGTGTTCAAATCTCACTTTTCTATTTAAAATTTAAATTTACTTTATTCTTCTGTCATCATTATTATCTGAGTCAGTGTTGCAATTGAGGTTTGGCAGGATAATGAAAAAAATTTAATGTCATCCTTCCAATCTGTTCAACATTCAGTTGCTCACTTGGACTTGAAACTGCTAAATTCTGTCAACAGGGAAGATGCTATCTACACTCCTCCATTCACCCTATTTTTGATCCCCCATAGCCATTCCAGAGTGCAAGAACCCAGCATGACTAACAGATCAGCAAGTCTCTGAAATAATTCTTTTCTCTTTCATCCTTGTCCTTCACATGCTACCTCTCATTGATGTATTTTGACCAATAACCCCACTCATCCCTTTTGTGCCTCAAATTGCCCTGGCATTGCTCAGCAAAACTGATGAGGGAAGGAAATAAAGGAAGGGGATGAAGAGATGGGCAGAGGAGAATAATGACGGAGGAAGAAAGCAGGAAGGTAGGATAACTGGAGAGCAAGAGGAGGATAGGCAAAAAATTGTTTTAGATTAATGACCCAAATCTATTCAATGATCATTTTATATTTCACATTTGCAATCAATTATGAAATTCTGTCAACAGAAAATACATTATCTTGACTCTTTCATTCACGGAAGGCTTGGAGGATGGAGCAGACCGATCAGAATAAATTAGTTCTGATGAAGAGTCACCAAACTCGAAATGTTAACTCTGCTTTCTTCCCACAGATCTTTTGAGTAGTGCCAGAAACTTCTGGTTTTGTTTCAAATCTGCTTTCCTTACCCTGATTGCTCTGAATGGGCTGAAAATTGTAGAGAGCGTGGTCCTACTGCTAGGCTAAAAGCGGGGAGGTGACTCTTACATGGCTGGTGGCAGGAGCCATATTCTGGATGGTGGCCAATTCATGTAAAGTCCATCCAGCTCCAGCAATCTGACAAGAGGGTGCAGTTTCAGGGCAAATACCTAGTGCAATTGCCACCAAGGTGATTGTTGCTACTGAGGAGGGTCCCTTCTGAGCCACAGAATATCGGAACAAGGGGAAACCCCTGCACTCACCCCTTCCTCTACAGGTTCACTGAGCAGGATCTGCCTGCAGGAACTGCTTGCCCGCCTCCACCATAGCCCCACCCCACCCACCTCAGAATGGCATGCACAACAATGTAAACAAATGTAATTTTCATTGTGATGTTTTGCATTTTTATGAATGACCACTTCTTCGTAGGGTGATGGTAGTAGTTTAACAAATTAGAATGATAAGCAAAATATAGTGGGCGGCATGGTGGCACAGTGGTTAGCACTGCTGCCTCACAGCGCCAGAGACCCGGGTTCAATTCCCGCCTCAGGCGACTGACTGTGTGGAGTTTGCACATTCTCCCCGTGTCTGCGTGGGTTTCCTCCGCGTGCCCCGGTTTCCTCCCACAGTCCAAAGATGTGCAGGTCAGGTGAATTGACCATACTAAATTGTCCGTAGTAATGGGTAAATGTAGGGGTATGGGTAGGTTGCACTTCGGCAGGTCGGTGTGGACTTGTTGGGCCGAAGGGCCTGTTTCCACACTGTAAGTAATCTTATATGTTGTGGCCATCTGCTCAAGTTATAGTTACATCATAACTCACTCAAGAAAACTGAAAGATTAGTTCTTCTGAGTGGTCAACCAGGTTTCTCATTAATGGTTTTACTGTCCTTTTTAAACAAGAAAATCCACTTTTAAAACTGCTTAGGAAATATTATTCGCGCAAGTTTCATTATTTAATAGTTATCTGAATTCAATGATGCTATTTAATACAGCTTTGTCTGCCTTGAATTCAGAGCGACATAATATATTTTCTTTACTGAGGAAATATTTAACGTCCCAAACATTTTCAATATTAGACTTTTTAAAAAAAAAATGGATAGAGTAGAAATATAGTGTTGCTTGTTATAACAATCCTTGTGAATTCATAGAAAAGATTTGGGACAAATACTTTTTTTTACCTGACAGAAATTGTTCTTCATCTTTACTAAGTGTTCACAGTGAAGAATGGTGTAATGCCTTTCTCGGACAATAATTTATGAACTGTGAATTGCAAGCAATTATTTTCCCATGTAATGTGTTAAGCAATTTGCTATGCTTTTATTCAAAAATCAATTTAATGTTATAGTTATTCAGAAAAATCATCCACTTTAGTTCCAATGAATATTTTTGCAAGGATGTCCTAGTTAAGCTGAGCTTATTATTGGCTGTAATGGATTCTTGCATGGAATGTATATGTGTCTCAGTACAGGAAATAAAGTGAATTTAACTTGTGGAGACGGTTTGGAGTGATTATGGCTTGTGTTGCGTTCTGGGCTCCTTCAAGCCTGAAATAATCTAATGTGGACTAGGATATCCAGCTTTTTGGACTGAAAAAAGTCATGTTGAGTAAACAGAATGAAGTTTATTTCATTACTGTAAGTACTCACAGGTCACATGAATATGGCCTACATTCCCTACAGAGACTGTAGGGAGCACATGTTCCCAATATCATTCTCCGACAAACTCCACCTTTTTCTGCCTAAATCTTTTTGACATAATTCACAGTGTATAGTCTGATTGCACTCAATCAAGAATTAACCATTTCAGACCCACACAATCTCCCTCAAATCGTTTAAATTTGAATTATTGCATGGTTAAACATTAGTTTATATGTTTACATTTACCACTGCTCCATAGACCTTAAGTCTTTGGTTTTACAAATTCAAATGGTTTGGAAGTTAGTATTCTCCCTGTAGACATTTTGGATAAAATAGTTGACCATTCAGTTCATCCCGATAAGTAGTCTGTGGATGACTTATTGAAATGGTATGAAGTTCCTATGATTTTTTTCATATGGATCATTCAGCAGTATGGACAATGTATGATAGAATCAAAGAGTCATACAGCATGGAAATCAACACTTTAGTCCAACTTGTCTCCACTGACCGGACATCCCAATCTGATCTTTACCCATTTGCCAGCTTTACGCCCTGTTCATGTACCCATCCAGATGCTTTTTAAATCTCCAATAGTTTGCATCTTCATGGACAGTCATACCCTTTATCTTTAAATCTGTGACCATTACCTGTTGCACTCTTCCTACCTCATATTTATTGTAATGTGCATCTTGCTGTGTGTGATAGGATTGATCTTTGTCATGTACCACTTAATAATCATAAACGTACAAATTCTGGAGAAAGTGAGGACTGCAGATGCTGGAGGTCAGAGCTGAAAAATGTGTTGCTGGAAGAGCGCAGCAGGTCAGGCAGCATCCAAGGAGCTGGAGAATCGACATTTCGGGCATAAGCCCTTCTTCAGGAATCAGGGCTGAAGAAGGGCTTATGCCCGAAACGTTGATTCTCCTGCTTCTTGGATGCTGCCTGACCTGCTGCACTTTTCCAGCAACACATTTCTCAGTACAAATTCTGGAACCAATTCTTCAGCAGTATGGGGCTCAGAGTCTGCAGCTTTCAGACCATTAGTAGTTCTGACTGTACTAGACCACTTCAGAGTAGAGCGGGATTATTATTCTACAGTGCTGTGTAGAAGTTGAAATTCTTCTTCAAAAGTGGCTTAACAGTTCTGACTCCACATTTGGTTTCCCTGTTGGATTCCAAGTTATCTTATGACATGTTCAACTCCAGAGCTAGCTACAAAGAGGCTGAAGCATCCATTTGTGAACTGCACCCCATTGTCTGAAACAACTACATTAAGAATGCCTTGTGTTGTGAAAATCTCACGCAAGAGTTGTGAATTTTTATGTTCTTGCCACACGTGGCCTCTTAATCTCAATCTAATAGGAGAAATTAGCACTGATGAAGCACTGAGACTTCCCATCGAAAACAAGCAAATCCATCCCCACATATTCCCATGGTCTGGTTGGGAATTTGGACGATATTAAGGGTTCTCCTTGTGTTCTGTGGATGGTACATTGCAGATAGGTTCCTCATTATACCCAGAGTTCCAAGGCTATCACATGAATGGGTTTGGACCCAGTAATTCTAAATATTCCTTGCTACAGCTTGGCCAAGATGTCCTCCTGGAGTAAGTCTGGGAGAATTTGTTCACGTTATCGAAATACGCTTTCATGGCCTCACTGCTGGGCTGATCATACAGCCAACATACAGTGAAATAGAGGCATATATTGAGACATTTCCAGTTTCTCATTTGTTCTTGTTGATTCTGCCTCAATCAATTATGACTTCCTGGCTATTGGATCACCTGATAGACCAAATATATGATTTAATATCTTGGATTAAATCTATGTCGCAACTGGAAAAGTTGTCAACCATCACACTGGAGAGTAGATCTGCTATTGTTTGCAGTTTTCTCTGCCCAGAGACTGTATCATAGGAAAATATTGCAAGACACAGTCAAAATCATTGTATTCTTGAAAGTTTCTTCTCATCCAATAGAGTCACTAATGATTTCTGACCCATTTCAATGACTACTTTCAGTTCAATGATGTAGTCTGAAAATCCTTTGCAAGCCCACTGAGAGAACTTCCTTCTCAATTAATGTACTTGTGGTTTTCCATCAGATAATGCTTCTGATGCATGACACCCGTCTGGCTACTTCTGGAAGAGTGCTGCTTCCATGCCTGTAGCTGAACCATCAACTGCTATTATTACAGGAGCTGAACCATCAACTGCTACAATCTTTTAGCATTGGGTACATGCAAACATTAATAATTATTTAACATTTTGAAATGTGTCCTATTGACGAAGATTGCAATAACATCCTTGTGTATTCTCGGAAATGGTTGTTAGGTTAGCAAAAGCTCTGCCACAGGTTCACTATACCCAAGAATCTTTAAAGATCCTGGACTGACTTTGGTGTTGCAATTAGTCTTCTGAGGTCCTGTCATTATGCTTTTATTGTTGAAAATATGTCCCAAGAAACAAATGGAGTTTTTGGAGAATTCACACTTGTGTGTGACAATGCACACTCTGATTATGCTCTCCACTGTTTCCTATTGGATCAGTATATCATCCATGTGATGTATGACTCCACAAAATCCATGAAAGATTTTTGATATTTTTTGCAATATCTCTGATACCAATACAATTCCAAGTGTAGTCTATTTATAAAAATAAAGTTAAAATTCACACAACACCAGGTTATAGTCCAACAGGTTTAATTGGAAGCACACTAGCTTTCGGAGCGGCGCTCTGAAAGCTAGTGTTGCTTCCAATTAAACCTGTTGGACTATAACCTGGTGTTGTGTGATTTTTAACTTTGTACACCCCAGTCCAACACCGGCAACTCCAAATCATTATAAAAACAAAGCTTTCAAATGGAATTAGAATAGACTAAGAAATCTTGCTTGCTCATTCAATGGCACTTGCCAGAACTGCTTTTTGCATCAAATTTTGTGAAAACCTTGTTCTTGGCTAGTTTGACTGGTTTGTCATTAACCATGGACAAATGATGATTTCTTCTTGATACTGCATTGCTGAGTTGAGTATGCTCATAAATAGGAATAGTTTCAGCCTAATTTAAGAAACATTTAAGATTTCCTGTTTTTGTTGTCAAAATGTTTTGCGTTTGATTCATCGTGCAATACTTCATGCATGTTTGGTTTACCAGCTCAAAGCAAAATCTGGACTGCTCCCATTGACAACCACCTTCGTTTTTGTCTCTTACTTGAAGACTTGTGGGGTTCGCTGTCTTCAGCAGTCATCAGTACCTATTTCTCTTGAATGCTTCTGGTGGTTCATTGTGTTTATTCCTTTTTTTTGCTTACCTGTAGGCTCTAACTTTTCTTAGTATCATTTAGCAATAATGCTGGTCACCACTGCTCACTATGTTGTGGCAGGGGCCCACATTGTCACCATGTTCTAGGTGGGTTCCTTCAAGATCTTCGTGAGCATTATGTGGGTATAGATAAGTATTATGGAAAATCCTACTATGGATTGGGAAATCCATGTTTCTGGACTATCTAGAAAAGTCTTGTTCAGCAAACAATATGAATTTACTTCATTACTATTTACAGTCTACATGAGTATGAGCTAAATTACAACAGACTATTAGGAGCACATTAGCCTCAGGTATGTCTCCTACAAGTTCCTCCCTTGGTGCGTGCTCCATTCAGTCAAGTAACACTTCCAGTTTCATAAACATCATGTGACAAAGTAAACTTGGAAACTTTAATAACTTCATGGGTTGAAAGAATCAGCAATAACTTCTTCTGAAATAAGTTGTTTCCTGAGATGAAAGGGGCAAGCAGAAAATGTTATAAAAGAATTAAAAGCAACATGCTAATTAACCATCCCTGGGAAGACCGAGTCAAAGCAACATAAGCTGTTTCCGGGTGAGAGGAGGTAAACCTGCTTGATAACCTGTTGCCCTGTGACAAATGGGTAATTAAAACTGCTTGCAGAGGAAATGTCCTGAAGTAAAGGGGTTAATTGCAGGGCAGACTGCTTCAGACAGTTAACACCAAATGTAACAAGAAATGGGGGATGTAGTTCTGATAAGAAGGCAAGCTACAGATTTGAGGTCTCTCAAAGTATTTAGTGTTGAGAATGAAAGAATTTAAATGATCTTCTATAATATCACACCACAATCTTGAAAGAGAGACAATTGTATAAGAATCTAACACTAGAACAAGCAACAGAACTTTGAAGAACACCACTGCATAAAGATCAAATCTTGGACACTTCCAGAGACAGAAGCTGTTAGTTGGAATCATAGTAAATTCCACCATTAATTGGTGATAGCCAAAGTGAGGCTTATACTTGTTTTCTTGAGGGGTCTTATTTTGGTTGCTACACGCAATAAAGGTTAAAACGTTGTTCTAGTATTTGATTGTTTGAGAGATTTCTAAATAAGTAGCTGAATTAAAGATAATCTGTAATGATTTATCCACAACAAATTATATGTAATATTGAGGTCACAAGGAGAGTATATTGGAAAGGAGATACAAGCTGAGTAGAGGGCTGGAAAAGATAGACACTTAGGAGAAGTACTTTAGAAATGAGGATAAGATGAGGGAATCATGGCAGACTTAGTTTGAGCAGGATGTCATGAGTGCACATGGTTAAAAACATGATTGTGATATATATCATCAGTGAATAATAGTAACAAGTCATGGTGTGAGTTATGATATATTGGCATTGATAGAAACCAGGCTCAAGTGAGTAGAGGAATGTGCACTTCACATTTTTTGGGGGAAGGAAATGAAGGAACATTGCTATATCATGAGAAAGAGACGATAGCATCACCTCCTACCTCCCCATCATCATTCTCTCATGTAAATCTTCGAATGCCAAACCCTAGCCACTGATCTTGCATTACCTTTAGCCCAGTCTCTCAGATTTGATTTCCAATATATTCGGGTGCTAAAGCTCAGACATCAAATTTGCTGTTTTCCCCAAGCCTTCCAAACTCCCATCCTTTTGTCTTCAACCCTTCTGCCTAACCTCTGATCCTGCAGGCCTTCAAACTCTCACCAAGCAGCCCTCTCTGATCTTACTAATGTCCCAGCTCACATTAAATCTTATTTCCAGCCTTGTCTTCAGCTCTGGTCTCCTGATATTGAGCATGCAATCCCTCCTCCATTCTTCTCCTCACCTCTGGTCTCTTACCAGAGGCCGATCCATCTGACAGCCAGCCAGTTTCTTAATCTGAACTTCAGGAACACCATAAGCAAGCGCAAGCCATTTAGCTTTCTACATCAGCTAAGCCATTCAACAGATTCATGACTGATCGACCACACCTCTATTGTGTAAAGATCTGAATTGATTATAAATGAGTAGTGCTTTCAACATGACGTTGTATGGGCTTGGTGGAAGGCCAGTTTAGAACCTTGAAGGAGCAATGCCTACCATCCTCCTCATAGTCATTATAACAATATCTGTCACAACAATTTGGTGCAGAGAATGCCAGCTATTCACAAACACTTGCAATGAAGGAATTTCTGCTGATGTCAGTCTTATATAGCTAACCCCTTTCTTTGAAAGTATGACCTGAAGTTCATAATTCTCCTGCTAGGGGAAACATTTTCCAAGCGTCTATGATGTCAAGTCCCTTAAGAGTTTTATGCATTTCGAATAGATCAGCTTTCATTCTTCGCGGGATGTAGATCTAGTCATCTGTCTCTCCTCTTAGGATGATCTTCTCATTCCCAGGAATCAGTCTGATGATCCTCGTTATGTTACTTCTCAGGCAAGAATGTGGTAAGACCAACTCCAGGTGTAGCATCACCAATGCCTTGTGTTGGTGAAGTTCGATTTCTGTGAATTGCTATTATTCTTGTACAATGACATCCGACTCTTTCTGAATGTAAAACTTCACAGCCTCTCATCATTCAAAACGTACTCTGCTTAAAATAAAATCTTGCTTACAGTGTGGGTTAACTTCACACTTCATTAAACCATTTGACATGTTCCTGCCCAGTTATCAAATTTTCCACTCTGTAGCTATATTCCCTTTACTTTTGTTCCCGCTGCCTCTGGGGTCCGTATGTAGCAGCAACCTCTGGAACCAGGAGTCAATCTATCAGCATGTTCATTGGAGTATAGTGTGAAAATGTAAAATTGACCATTTTGGTAGGCATCATTTAACAAAAATACCTTATTAAAATCAATGTGCTAGAGAAACTCAACAGGTCTGGCAGCATCTATCGAGAGTTAACATTTCGAATCCGATTTGACTCTTCAGAACTGGAAGGGGCTGGAAAATGGTGGGTTTTGTGCTGTTGAAAAAGGAGGAAGAGTGAGTAGAACAGATGTTGTGTGCACCCAGAGCATAAAAACTGAGGTGTGCTAGTAGTGGTAAGGGACATATAGAAATGTAAAATAGGTAAAAATGAATAAAAGAGAAAGTCAATCTGCTCTGCTAAGAGCTAAGCCAACAAGACATAAAGACATGGTGGGAGTGTTTCACAAACAAAATGGAGGTCAGAGCTCATGCTCTGAAATTATTGAACTTAACGTTGCATCCTAGAGATTCTGAAGTGTCTAACAGAAAATGAGGTGTTGTACCTCCAGTTTGCATTTAGCTTCATTCGACTACCGTAGCAGGCCCAAGATGGAAATGTTAATATGGGAGTAAAATGTGTTTTGTGAAATGGCAAATGAGTGGAAGATCAGCCATTCTTACAGACAGAATGGAAGTGCTCTGTAAGATAAGCACTCAGTCTGCATTTGGTCTCAACAGTATTACTCAAATAATAGGATACAGAGAGCTCTGGGTGTTCTAGCGCATAGATTGTGAAAGTCTAGTATGTAGGTACAGTAATTAGGAATGCTAATAGAATATTATAAGAGCAAAATTAGTGTGATTATACTTCAGTTATGTAGGGCACTGGTGAGACAACATCTGCAGCACGATGTACAGCATTGGTCATCTTATTTAAGGACCAATGGAAGCAATTCCAAGAAGGTTTACCAGACTAATAATGGAATGAATGTATTGTCCCAGGAGGAATGGTTTGGCAGACTAGGCTGCTGGAGTTTAGTTGAGCATGGGTTGACTTAATGGGTTGATTTAACGTGAAAAGAATGAAGGAAGTGAGTGTACTATAGCCAAGTTTGTGAATGACATAAATTTAGATGGGAAGGCAAGCGGTAAGGATGATATAGAGTCTGGAAAGGAATAGAGACAAGTTAAGCAAGTTGTAAATACTTGGCAAATGGTGTGGGAAATGCGAGGTTATCATTTTGACAGGAAGAACAGAAGACCTAAATATTATTAAAATGGAGAAAGACTGAGGAAAGCTGAAGCACAGAGGGATTTGGGAGCCTTTGTTCATGTATCACAAAACACTAGCATGTATGTTCAGTGAGTAATAGGAAAGGCTAATGGAATATTGGCATTTACTTCATAGGGAATGAAGTGCAGAAATAATGAGTTCTTGCTAAAACTACACAAGGCACAATTTAGACCACATCTGGAATACTCTTATGAAGGTGTAAGGGGTACTGTACCTTTAAGAGAGTTAAAAGATAGCAGAGCTACCTGACACAGCACCAAGTGTTCTGAACAAGGTAACAATGTAACATTTGGTCGAACAGTTAGATTAGCTGGGTTGCCTGGAGACAAAAGAACATTCAAATTCGGTCAATCAGTTTAAATTATGCCCCAAAATACCAAACTCCAATCAAGATTGAATTTAGTATTGTGACCGTATTAACACCAATGAAACGATCCAATGCTTTGGGGTGTAAAACCGAAAAAAAACTTCAACAGTTGGAGGAGAACTGCCAAATGATCAACAGTTGTAGGCTGTTAGTAAGAACTCTCTGAAAGGTACCTGTCTGGAGAAGGAGTTTGTTTGCACAGGAAAAAAGATCGACACCGAACTGGAGAGCAAATCTACAGAGGCAGATGCTGGAAGGTGGGATATCTGGTCGGCATGGATGATTTGGACCGAAGGGTCTGTTTCCGTGCTGTACACCTCTATAACTCTAAGTAGATACCAAGAGAAGATTTGACAGCTGGCTGGTTTTGAAATTTGAATTTTTCTGTAAATCTTAATCAGGGGTTTTATTGGACTAATATTATAGAGGAGAAGGTAAAAAAATAGGTTTAGATAAATAAGTTGGAAATAGTTGTTAGTTAATTATTCTGTTAGACTTTAAAAATTAAAGTTGTTAATTTTTACTTTAGTGACTTTTGGGATAGTTCTTTGCCTCTCGAGTTTTAACACATTACAGCACAGGCTAAATCATTTCTGTGTTGCAGGTTTAAATTAGCGGGGGCGGGGGGCTTACCCCGTGTTGTAACAACACTGAGAACAGTTTTGGTCACCTTATCTCAGGAAAGATATGTAGCATTAGTGGTAGTCCAGAGAAGGTTCATTAGGATAATCCTGGGTATGGAGAAATTCTCTTATGATAAAAGGTTGAGTCGTTTGGGCCTATACTTGTTAGAGTTTAGAGAAATGAGAGGCAAACTTATTGAAGCATACACTATTCTTAGGGGGCATAACAGGATCGATATGGAGAGGTGGTTTCCCCTGTGTAAGAGTCCAGGACCACAGGGTATAATCTCAAAGTGTGTGATTGCCCAATTAGGATAAAGTTGAGAAGGGATTTCTCCTCTGAATTTGAGCCATCTATGGAAATCTTGTACCACAGATGGCAAAGTGGGTTGTTTTGAGTTGAGGATTATCAGAGTAGCCATAATCTCATTGAATATAGGAGCAACCTCAATGGGCCAAATTACCTACTCCATTTTATGGAAAAATCTAGATATAGGGAGTCATTGTTGGAACATAACATCTCATCCATTTAATATAAAGATTAAGATTATATTTTTCTCTGAAGGTTGTGACTATTCACAATCCAGTTAGATATAATCATATTAAATAATGGCGTAGGCTTAAGGGCTGGGTGGCCTACTTCTCCTTGTTTATAATGTATACCAGAACTAGAATAACTGCATTTTTTTTAATCATTACCGATCTGCTACCTGATTCATTAGAATTAACTTTCTCTCTGTTAGCAATCTTACATTACAGGAGGTCAGGTAGCTCACTTGACTGGATGCTGGTTTGCAATTCAGGATGTTGCCCGTAGTGCTGGTTCTATACCTGCACCAGCTCAGGTTCCCATGAAGAGCCCACCTTCTCAATTTTGCCCCTGTTGACCCTCAGGTTAAATAATTACTAGTTGTATCCAGTTTAAATGAAAGAATAATCCTATGATCCTCTGGGATTATGGTGACTTTGCCTTCACTTTTATTTTATTACTCACATTAGCAATGCAGATGAAAATATCCATGCATGGAATGAGCTGTGTTAATCAGCTAGGCATAAATTGAGACATTAACTATCTTATACCATCATTCCTTTTTGAAAAAAAAACATGTTTTTGTGATATTTTGTGCTCTGATCTTTTTTTTTTAAGATTTGGATTGAAGATAAATCATTGTTTTATTTCATTGGAGCTGATTTCAAAGGTCTTGGCAACTAAAGTCTTGTTATTCCACTTAACAACATATTCCAAATTGACACAACAGTCTGAAGCTAGTTAGATATGACTTGTGCTCACATGAAGAGATATAACAAATTAAATTAACTGCCCTTTTCAGAGCTGCAAAATATTTACTGTCGTTTTAAATTTAACAGTGAACAATAAATCAGTGTTGACAATGTTGTTCTTTCATAAATAAGACTGTATCCTCACATGGCCAAAGCTATTCCCTTAAGGTTATACAACAAAACCAGCAAAACTAGTAAATATGTTTTATTAATAGTACATTCTCCTGCTCTGTTGCCATCCAATTTTGAATTGTGAGGGTGAGGGTGAGTAAATCTTGGCCCTACTTTGGATTAACAGGCATTAAGTGTGTGGCTCAGGTATGCAGAGATTTTCCAACTCTGAGTATACCACAGCAGTCATACATCTACATTTGAACCGGCCTTCATAATTACACTAATATCAGGCGGAAAATAAGGAGTTGTTTGGCAGTGAGACCTAATTTCATCTCACTACTTGACAGGCCTTCTTGCAACCTGAAGAAACATTGCGAACCTCTACCTTCATAATTCATGTAAATGGGAAGGATCTGGAAAAAAAAGTGCCCATTGAATGTGATTTGTGCTTACCCACAATCCAGCTGTTGCCCTTGGGCAGCATTAATGACTCTGACTCCAAGAAGGTAGTAATAGGTTGAATGAAACAGTAGTAAATGCTGAGAGGAGATTTCACGTGACCCCAGTTTTGTCTAAGATGACTTTTGGTACGTCAGGTCAGAAAGAGAGCTCATAAATCTGCCAATCAAACAAAGCGAAAATAACTTTTGACGCAATAGGCACCACAGCTGGATTACAGAGTCGGAAAACATTTTTGATTTCCACCTTGAAGGCAAGAATGGGGCCAATTTGTCTACCCAGCTGCTAATAAAACTCTCAAAATTCTTTTTTAAGTATATCAGATGTATGGTTCACAAAACCATGTTGATTCTGCCTCATCATATTATGGCTTTCCATGTGCCCTGTGACTAGTAGTTGCATTCCATTTTGTTCCTATCCACTCATTCCAGGCAAACAGACCTGTAGTTCCATATTTTCCCTCAGCCTTCAATCTTGGATTGCAATGTCATATTTATTACTTTCTAATCTTTGAGAACCTTTCCAGAATCCGAGGAATTCTGAAAACTCTCTACCCATGCATCTACTGGATCTGCAGTCAACTCTTTTAGAACTCCAGAATACAGTGGATCAGGTCCAGGATTTATCTGCTCAGTTTCATGAATTGTCTTAATATGGTTCTTTCCCTTTCATTAATGATTGTAAGTTCCTCGGTCTTGCTAGATGTTGGGCTGCGTATTATTTCAGACATGATGCTTCTGTCTTTTGTTTTGAAGTCAAATCCATATTTAACATCACTACCATTTGATATTCCCCGTAATTTCTCCTTTTTCAGTTTCCACTTTCACTAATCTTCCTTTTTACATACTCGTAGAAGCTTTCGCAATCTGTGTTTGCTTCTCAAGAAGCTTCTAAACCCTATCCTTGAAAAACTAGAATTGCAATATTATTAAAGTTATAGATTGAATAGCTCAGTTCTTCCAATGTCCAGAACAGCAGAGAATGGATGAAATGTATGATGTGTGTTTAGATCTTCTGGACATCCTGGTGCATGCTGGCATGCATGTTATTCACCTGGAAAGTTTTCAAAGTCAGTGGGCTAATTTGCACCGGCCATAGCAATTCACTAAAGTCACTGAAACTGAGCTCAATATAACAGACAATGGTCAAGTATGTGGAATTCACATTGATTCTTATCCTTGAAATATTACATTGCCCACTGTCAATTCTAAGACTGGTATTCACCAGTGTAATTGATGTTAAGCAACCACAACTGAACCACCAATCACCTTTCCTTGACCCAATCCGCTGACCCCACCCCCCAACAACTGACACAGTCTTGCACATGATCCAATAACTTCACCTTCAACATTGCTCCCACCACCACCATCACCACAAACATGACCTAATCACCTCTTCCTCTTGACCAAAACAACTATCCTATCTACCCACTGCCTACTTCACACTCAAAATTACAAACCAGATACTTTCTGGAAGATATGAACCAATGCTTTTGTGACATATTTCTATCGTTACACTTATGCATTGTTTTCATTTCTTTCAGGTTATGACTGAATGGAAATGAAATGGGAATCATTCTTTCATGTCCCAATTCATAGTGCAGCTGTTGATAATATTAATCACAAGTCAAATAAAATATAAATCCTCACATTGCAGAAAGAGGCTACTTTGTCCATCCAGCCTGCACGACCCTCCTAGCAGCATTCAGCATGACCTAGCCCACTGCCCCCTCCCTGTATTCATCATGGCTAACCCATCTAGCCTGCACATCTCCAGACATTATGGAGCAGTTTAGTATGGCCAATCCACCCAGCCTGCATATTTTTGGATCATGGAAGTAACCAGAGCACCTAGAGGAATCCCACACCAGAGTCGGGGAGGACATGCAAACTCAATATAGACAGTCACCCAAAGATGGAATCAAACCCAGGTCCCTGGAACTGTGAGGCAGCAGTGCTAAATACTGAGCCACCATGCTGCCTGTAATAATCATGTTAAGTTGTCATGCTAACAGAACAGGAATAAATATTTTTTAAAATGTTGATGTAAAACTGTCAAAAATTATCAAAAAAGTATTTAAATTACCGTCATAAGGACATTATTGGGATTGGTTTTTCTCTTAAAGTGAACTTTGGACAACAGATTGATATTGCCCTAGTTGAAGGCCAGTAAGTTTCGATTATCCAACTGCACTAGCAATGGGCTGACAGGCAGTAAACTGAAGTTCTGTGCCAGTGGATCTGTCTAACAGCTTCAGCCCTCACCATATCAGGTGGTTCCATTAGTCATTAGGCTCAAAGCAGGTAATTTTGGGAGTGAGAACCCTGGTTCTAGAGTGGAGATAGTCTATGATAGTTTTGCAAAGCCTGGGACAGCATTCTTGTATATAAAAGTTCCAAAATGAAGTGTATTTGTTACTCTTCAGTATCCTCCAAATTCAGTCCTAAAGTAAAATCTGCATCTTCCTAATGTCAAAACATCCCAGAGTTAACTACCAAAGCTGTCTCCGTATGGCAATATACAGGATGCCTCTGATGCATTTTAGCACCTGTGATAAAGGATGTAGTAGCAGACTGTTTAGAAATCCATAATAAGATCAAGTAGAGACAGAAGTGGAAATCATGCATGACAAATTTATTCCAGTTCTTTGATGAGGTAGAAACAAGATAGATAAAAGAGAACCAGTAGAGGTAATACATTTGCATTTTCACAAGCATTTGGTAAGGTACTACAAATTAGTCTATTTAAAATAGGAGCGCATGGTGTTGGGTAATATATTAGCAAGGATAAAGAGTTGGCTAGCTAATAAAGGACAGAGTTGGGTTCAAGGGGACAACATGTAATTAGTAGAGTGCTACAGCAATCAATGCTGGGATCACAGTTATCACAATTTATATTAATGAGTTGGCTTAGGGAAACAAATGTACTCGAGCCAATTTGCAGATGACAGAAATAGGTAGAAAAGCAAGTAGCGATGTTGACACTATTGAGGGAAAAAGACAGGCTAAGTGGGCAAAAAACTTGACACTTGGAATATAATATGGGAAAATGTTGGTTAGCTACTTTGGTAGGAAGAATAGAAGAGGAGAATATTTTTTAAATCGAGAAAGACTGTAGAAATCTGCAGCACAGAGGGATTGGGCATTCCTATGCAAGAATAACTGAATACTAGCAACCAAGTTCAGTGGAAGGCAAATGGACTGTTGACCTTCATTTCAAAGGAAATGGAGTATAAAAATTAGAAGGTTTTGCGAAAAAAATTACAACACAGTAGTCAGTTTTTGTGAAGATCTTTAGCTCGCGAGCTGGTTGCATTTGTTGGTCTGTTTGCGGAGCTGGTAGGTTTGTTGGCAGACATTTCATTTCCTTTCTAGGTGACATCATCAGTGCCATGTTGCCTCTGTGAAGCTTTGTTGTACTGTTCTGCTTTGAATCGATGTGGTTTTACTTGAGCTGTTTCTAGTTGGTGACGGTTACAGTTTTTCATTGCAGCAGTTTGTATATCGGGTCCTGTCAATGTGTTTGTAGATGGAGTCCGAGGATGTGTACCATACTTTCCTTGCTGTTCTTCGTTTGCCCTGTCCTATTATCGTTGTGTTGTACCAGACGAACTCATGGTGTATGGATACAAGGGAGAGTTAGTCGTGTCACTTGGTAGCAAGTTGGTGTTCACTCTCAAACAATGGCTCACCAGAATAAAGGACCCAATGTGCAGGACGAATGTCATTTTCCAAATTCCATTCAACAACTGTACTAAACATTATATAAGACAAACAGGCAGCAACTAGCAACATGCATCCATGAACACCAACAAGCTACCAAGCGACACAACTAACTCCCTGGTATCCATACCGACAAGAAGAACTATGCGTTTTATTGGGACAACATAATGATATTAGGATAGACCAAACAAAGAACAGCAAGGGAATTCCTAGAAGTATACTACTTACCCTGAGACTCCATCAACAAACACATTGATCTGGACCCAATATATAAACCACTGCAATGGGTGGGTGGCACGGTGGCACAGTGGTTAGCACTGCTGCCTCACAGTGCCAGAGACCCAGGTTCAACTCCCGCCTCAGGCGACTCTGTGTGGAGTTTGCACATTCTCCCCGTGTCTGCGTGGGTTTCCTCCGGGTGCTCCGGTTTCCTCCCACAATCCAAAAATGTGCAGGTTAGGTGAATTGGCCATGCTAAATTGCCCGTAGTGTTAGGTGAAGGGGTAAATGTAGGAGTATGGGTCTGGGTGGTATACGCTTTGGCGGGTTGGTGTGGACTTATTGGGCCGAAGGGCCTGTTTCCACACTATAAGTAATCTAATCTAATCTAAAACTAGAACTGGTGCCATCTGGAAGCAGCTCTAACAGAACCACATTAATTCAAAGTGGAACAGTACAGCGCCGATTCCCTGGAGGCAACACAGCACTGTTGATGTCACCGAGAAAGAGGACGAAACATCTGTCAACAAACGTACCAGCTTGGCAAAAAAGACCAACAATGAATTAAGGTTGAGGAGGCAAGGATCAGACCGGGCTCTAGAGTATCATTAGAACTGAAGAATAGATTTAGGAGAGCTAGAAGGGGACATGAAAAGGCACTAGTGGGTACGATTAAGGAAAACCGTAAGGCATTCTACGGAACAAGAGGAAGGCCAGATTGAGGGTAGGGCTGATCAGGGTTAGTGGAGGGAACTTGTGCCTGGAGTCAGAGGAGGTAGGGGAGATCCTTAATGAATACTTTGCTTCAGTGTTCACTAGTGAGAGGGACCTTGTTGTTTGTGAGGACAGCATGAAACAGGCAGATGTCCTTAAACAGGGTGATGTTAAGAAGGAGGATGTGCTGATCACTAAATCTAACATGGAACACCAATAGCAATCCTATCCCAATACGCTATAATTAATGGCTTATGGTCTCATTTGGGGTTGGGTGTGGCCTACATGAACATGTTGAAAATATTCATAAGTATGACAACATGCTCAGTCCCATTATGGTTTGAACTCTCTGCAATGTACCATGAAAAATCATGCTTTGTATATCCTATCTCTTTGGCTCCTTCAGCATTCTCTGATTTCCTAGAGTGGGGTGGGAAACTGTAAATAGACATACACACAAAAAAAACAAGCACCCAGGCAGTTCCCTCTCTGTCTTGGGCTAGGGTCACTCCGATATCAATCACACTTTCTCACTGTCAAGTATAATGACCTCCTCCTTGGTAACAAAGTATCCAAGGTAGCATACTTCTACCTGGAAAAGTTTTCACTTCTCTGGTGTGATTTTCATATTAACTTTGGAAAATGGATCAACACTGAAAGGTCACCTCAAATGTTGAGTTAAGTTCAGCATCTGCTTAGACTTGATATTATGGTTATTAAATTTTATTAGCCATATGGATAAAGGTGACGAGATTAAAAATTTCAAAACTACACTTTAGTATTTGTGAAATCCCTTACTACCTGTTCAGAATGCCATTCTTGCAATATCTTGCTCAACAATGGATAGTCATTTACACCCTTTGGCCAAATCAAGATGGCAGAAATACCTTGCACCTTTGAGAACTTGTAATGCATCTCCTAGGAAGAGAAATCCTTGTTTTGTATATCCAATAATCAACATAGTGCTCTGGTTTTCCATCTTTTTCATGAGGAATACAGGGGAGGTGTACTGACATGGTGCTTCTCAAATAACGCCTTGTTGTGTAGTTAATTCCAGATGTCCTTCCAGTGATGGAGTGGGGTCCAGTAGTAAGTCATCTTCATAAGTATAACTGCAAAATAAAGTATATTGCAGGCTTTCATAATTGAGTTGCTGGCATGTTTAGTCACACTATCACTACAGCATACGGTGAAGCAATATGTAACATTGAAGGCTGTGTAGTTGCAGTGATTTCACAAATGATTATCAGTCTTGTTATGCAAAAGGCTTTGAAAGCAAAATCAGCAACGGATAGCGTAATGTAGAAAATATGCCAGCATTAAAAAGTTTAATGGCCTTGTGAAATCAAAGAAAGGACTACAGAGTATGCAATGAACTAATGTTGTTCAACAGTAACCATATTGTAAATGGAACTCCAATAGTTGTCCCCAAAGTTTATAGCAACTTACCCAGACTGGACATCTGGTTGTCACTAACGTGAAAGGATAATCTTCTTTTGCAGTCTACCAGTCAGCAATAAACTACTGCATAGAAGATTTTACTAGAGTTTAACAGGTTTTTGACTCTGCTGGACCTTTAAAACTTACACTACGGTCAACCGATTCATGGTAATAACTGCCAAGGTAATATTTTTAGGAAATTGTACTCCGCCCTGAAGAATCAATGATTGTGTCTACTTTTTAGCATTCATATAGCAAATGGGTAGAAATTACTTCAGAAAGTTTGTGGGCAGCATGGTGGCTCAGTGGTTAGCACTGCTGCCTCACAGCGCCAGAGACCCGGGTTCAATTCCCACCTCAGGTGACTGACTGTGGAATTTGCACATTCTCCCCGTGTCTGCGTGGGTTTCCTCCGGGTGCTCCGGTTTCCTCCCACAGTCCAAAAATGTGCAGGTTAGGTGAATTGACCATGCTAAATTGCCCATAATGTTAGGTGAAGGGGGGAATGGGTCTTGATCGGTTGCTCTTCGGAGGGTCGGTGTGGACTTGTTGGGCCGCAGGGCCTGTTCCCACATTGTAAGTAATCGAATTTAATCTATGGTCTTGTTTATTCTATTATCTCATAGTTTTATTTGCATAATACATTTCTATTTTATTGTTAAAACAAATTTTGTAGCATTCTGTACCTGTGTTTCAGCAAGAGACCACTTTTGTTTTGGTTTTAACATTCAAAATATGATTTTTCAAACTAGGTTCCTGACTGTCATCTGACTTGTTTGGTAATAACATTAGCAATGATCCTAACAGTACATAATAGACAAACTGAGAATTTTAGATTTTCTTAAAGCAGAATAACATTATCTAGTCTAATCTAATCTAATTTGCCCATAGTGTTCGGTGCATTAGTCAGGAGTAAATATAGGGTAGGAGAATGGGTCTGGGTGGGTTACACTTCGAAGGATCGGTGTGGACTGGTTGGGCCGAAGGGCCTAGTTCCACATTGTCGGAAATCTAATCTAATCTAATCTAAAGTATGAGCAGTATCAAATAAAATAAGTTCATAAAAGTTATTCAAAACCAACTTTGTCTCGCCCTTCATTTGTTCTTTTGTTCACCATACTGGGAAACATCAGGTTACATTTCAAGATTTTTCAAAAGCTGAAAATGAAATAAACCTTTATTGCTTAGCTTATTCAGAAGGGACAGAGTCTTGTTACTCAATCTTCAGGAGAATGCTTTGCATGTGCAATCTGCAAAATGAAATAGTTTGTGATCTGCAATGAAAATTAAATAAAAATCTTTGCAATTATATCCTGAAAATCATCAACTCAAAACATCCAGGTCATTTCACATTAAAGAACCTTTGAAATGTAGTCACTGTTAAGGAACTTGGCACACAATTAAAATGGAGCAAATTGCTGAACTGCATTGAGATAAGGATGATATGATCTGTGTCAATGATATTGATTGAGAATACATTTCCAGTACAGTAAGATACCTCTGCTTTCTATTGAGTAGTTCCTCAGGATTTATTACAAGCGTCTGAACCAGAGGAGAGATATTGGTTTAATGTCTTGACTCAAAGACTGCATTTCCAACAGTGCGATGCTTCCTTATTACCTAAATTATGTACACTGATTCTGAAATGAAACTTAGCAGTTAACATGTTGACTGAGTTTTAATAAAGTTAAATAATCCTATGATCTGAACTATGGTATACAAACCTCTTTTATGTCATGATAGAGAAATATGTTGCAAGAAGAATCTCCAATTGTAATTTCAACTTTTGAGTTTGGAATTGGTACCTCCGAAAAGGAACTAACTTCTTTTATCACCTAATGGAGAAGGATGGAAGCTATGTTGAGGTTTCACAGGACATTGGTGAGGCCTCTTTTGGAGTTCTGCATCCAGTTCTGGTCACTGTGTTATACGAAGAATATTATTAAACCAGAGAGGGTTCAGAAGATGTTACCAGTATGGAAGATTTGAGTTATAAAGAAAGCCTGGATAGGCTGTGACTTCTTCCAGTGGAGCATGGGAAGTTGAGAGGTGACCTTATAGAGTTTATAAAATCATGATGGATATTGATACGGTTAGTGGTAGGTCTCTTGTCTGTAGGATCGTGGATTTCAAGACAAGGGGTTATATTTTTAAGGTGATTTTAAAAAAGATGAGGGTTAAATTCTTTACACAGTGGGTAGCTTGCATGTGGAATGAATTTCCTGAGGAAGTGGTGGATGTGGGCACAGTTGCAACATTTAGAAGACACTTAGGTAAGTACATGAATAGGAACGGTTTGGATGGATAAAGACCAAGAGCAGGCAAGTGGGGATTAGTTTAGTTTGGAATTATGCTTGGTGTGGACTGGTTTGATTAAAAGGTCTGTTTCTGTGCTGTATGACTCTATGTCAATGGCTGGTCAAAAACAAGTCCAGCAAAACCAGTCCATAGAGCACATTCTTAAAGCTCACAGGACGACTTCTACCTTTCAAATTGCAAAATAAAAATCAAATCATCTAAATAGACAATTTTTACTTTACCCTCTCCAAAAGTATTCTTTGAGTGTTCTGTTATTTCATGTGAACATCTAACATAATCTAAGTAATGATTCTGTAATTGGCTAGAGTCAAACAAAAGTCTCTAGAATTTGTCCAACGTATATAGTGAAATTACTGAAATTGCCTTTTAAAGAAAAAAAAAGTGTTTGTTATATTTTGCATCAGGCTCTGAAATAATAACTAGTGCTCAGTTTTTTGGTGCACCTCCATGGACACAGCTGCTAAGTTTTGGCATGAGACATTTTTTCACTTTCAACAAAAGGTATCAGTCAGGTACTGCAAAGCTGAAGTGCAAAATACTCCTTGACAGAACATTGCTTCAGTCCCGACTTTAGAAGATGACAAAATATCGCATTAGGAAGTTAGAATAGGAGTAGGCCATTTAACTCCTCTAGCCTGTTCCTGACTTTGGCCTATATCCCTTAATACCATTGCTGAACAAAACATTATCTATCTCAGATTTAAAGCTAACAACTGATCCAGCATCAACTACTTTTTAGAAGAATTCTAAACCTCTACCACTCCTTGTATGAAGGTCTCTCCTACTATCTTTCCTGAATGCTCTGGCCCTAATTTTTGGTTCTAGAATCTCTAAACAGTGGAAACAGTTTATCCTTATCTATCATGGGTTTTCCTGCTAATATCTTGAAGACTTCAAACAGCTCCCTTCTTAACCTTCTAAATTCTGGAGGAAACAGGCCTAATGTATATAATCTCTCTTCATAACTTAACCCCTAAAGTCCAGTTAACATTCTTTTATACCTACATTGTACAGCCTCTAAGACAACTATATCTTCTCTAAGGTATTGCTCCAAGATCTGCTCACAGTACTCCAAGTGGGGTCTAACCAGGATTGTGTAGAAGCGCACTGGATTAAATTTTCACGTCCTATTCGACCATAAATTCTTATAGCTGACAAAGAGCAATTAGTTCTCTTTTTTCAGGTTGGATTGAAATCCAAGCCCAGTACCAGGAGTTAAGTTGAGCTCATTGGCAGATAGTTGTCAATCCACTCCAATAATTAACCAGGCTGGCATTTCCGGGCAAAATTGAGGTGGTATTATACCGTTGCAAATGCAAGTATTTAATGAAACATTAAACCAAATTGTGTTTATATCTGCTCTCTTAGATGGATGTAAAGTATCCAACGTTGTTACTTGAAGGGGAGGGGAAGTTTTTCCAGTCTTTGCTAACACCAATAAAAAGGTGATTGGATCATTTATCTTTTTGCTGTTTGCAAATAGCCTGCTAATTTACCTGCATTGCTGCAATTGGAGTTTCCTTCATTGACTGAATTATTTAAATGTATTGTGAAAAGTGCTACACAAGTACAAGCTATTTCTTATCCTTACTCTGTGCCACATTTTAGTGGATACTACCACTAAATGCACATTTATCAGCTCAGCAGAGAAAGCTTAATAGATAAAATTAAATTTACCACAATATTCATTGAGTTCATAGTTAAGAATTGTGCCTTCAGCTTTATTCCAGTAATAATTTTCTTATTTGAATCCTGTTAAATCTGTCCCAACGGTATTCAAGTTATCTGAAATTGCATAATTTTCACTCACTGATTATGGGACTTTGCTTGAAACTTTGAAAGTATGATGATGATCAATGAGCATGGTGAACAATTATTCTTTCAAATCAACATTTTGCTGGTTTCATTTGCCTGATATTTTTGCATTTGAAATTTTGTGTAGATCATGTTGAACAAGACATTGTACTAATAATTCGAATGAATCAAATGCTGCAGAACTAAAGAACTAATCATTATGTGGTACATATTTGGGATTTTGCAAATTGAAATGTTGTGGGCATAGAATTCATTAATAAATTAAGTACAACTAAATCTGTATTAGCACTGTAATTATGTACACATTTTACAATTAATACTCAGAAAAAGCTGCTAGCCATGTTATTAAGACATTTGCAACTAATTAATGCATTTATCTCTAAAATGTAGATTTTTTCAGTTAAAAAATATTATAGCAACTTTCATCACTTCAGGCCATCTTGCCACCTAATAGGTGAGTCACTTTTGGCAAACATGCAGAGCAGTCAATGTACAAGTAATTAGCTCATTTGTTTTTGGTGAGGGTAAAAGTGGATTTGACATGCATGGTAGAAAAAATAAGAAAAGAGATCAAACAGACTTTAGAATGGGTATTCAATCTGCTCTGCTAGACTTCAACCCGGCTGTGAAGACAAACATTCAACTGATGGTGTTGGTTGAGGAAAGAATGTAAGCTGATGCACACATAAGTAATTGTTAATCTTTAATGGGATTTAACACATTTGAAAATTGGGTAGGGAAGTAGAAGAAATAACTTAGAAAAGTTGTCTTTGATGTGACCATTTAGGTGGGAGTAAAAAGGTGATGTAATGACTGTATCTCCTGCCCATTTAGACAATTGGACCTAGAGATTCATGAATCCTTTCAAGTAGCAACGCAGGTTAATAAGGCCATAAAATGCTAATAGACCATTGGAGTTCATTTGCAGAGGATTAGATTTGAAAACCATTTAGGGTGTCTTTGTTTAGAATCTTGTTTAGACTGCAGAGAATATTATGCACAGATGTGAAGACTGAGGGGTGGATAGATGAGACGTTTCCACTAGTAGGTGAATTCAGAACTAAGGATCAAAAATATAAGCTGGCAATTTTAAAAAATCCAAATGAAAAATTTAGCAAAATCTTCTTCAACCAGAGAATGATTAGAATTTGGAAGATGGAATAGTTAAGTTGCATAGAATAGATGCAATATAGGGGAGGCTCTGAGAAAGTACATGAGGGACTAAGAAATAGGAAGATATTCCATTCGAGTTAAATGAAGTAAGGTGGAAGGAGGACCATGTTGAACATACATATCACCGTAGATAACTTGGGATAAATGACCTCTGCAAGTTTTCAAAATTCTACATAATTTTTCAAATGTTTTACACAATGATTTGATATTTCATCTGAAAGTTAACAAGGTCAGTTTTTACTGTAGGCAGTTTTTGGAATGATTGGACTACCCGGCCAATGGCATCATTTAATGGCTGTGCTTTGTTTGGATTTTGTTGACTGTAATTTGTGCATTTTTACCTGTAATGCCCAGTCTAGCTAAGAGTGAATATATAGCTTGCATTTGGTGCTACTCCAAGATTCTTAGAGACTAAAACTTCTTGGAAAAGAACATCTAAACTGTCAGAAACAGCAGTGGAGCTGATGACTTGCAGACTGGACTTGTTCCTGTGCCTGACAGGAATTTGCCAGTACTGCAGCTGTTTACTGGAAGGTGCAATATCAACATGCACAGTATCACCACAGAATGAATTTGCTGCCACAATTCCTCCAATGATATCATCTGGAAAAAAAAGATAAGAATGTTGTGTCTTTGAATTTCATTAAGCTACGCCACTCCCCTCGCACCCACAAAATCTTCCCTTTCCTGTTCCACGGTGGTTCTTCACCACCATCCAACAAATTAACAATTTATCTTGTTCCACTTCACTTACTACTACTGCTCTCACAATAAGCAAGAACAGGGCACTGCAACTGCTAAACATTGTCCTTCTCAACTGACTGCTTTCTAATTCCTTGGAAATCCAACTACTTCCATTTCTTAGAAAACACCCCATTTGAAGCTATTTCATACAGTTGTATGACACATTGCGACAAGCACACAGTAAATCACTGAATCTCTTCCTGCAGGTGCGGCCTTCTCTCACCAGCTGGGAGAGTACTAGAATGTGGGGCGCACCAACCTCCATCCATGCCCTCACCCCATTGGAAGAAGAAGGAATGGACATGATTACAACAGGCAAACCAAAATGTGCTAATGACAAGGCAGGTGGTCACCTTCATTGAGTGGGGGTGCGGGGATCGTGGGTCTGTCCATCCAGTATTTGCACTATTTCTCTTCAAATACTCACACCTTCAGGCAATGTGGCAATTGTCTGTTGCATAATATAGCCAAATGTCTACTGCTGTCTCAACTTCACATTCATGTCATAACCCTTTCCTCCTTCCCTATTTCCAATTCAAAACCTGGAAGGGACAACTTTCCAGAAGAAGCAGTTCCTAAATACCAGCACAGAAATTAGCACCAACACCAGCACAGAAATTAGCACCTTGGGAGGTATAAATAATGAGAGAGAGAGCCTGGCCACCAGTAGCTTTCATGAGGGATAAAATGTTTGTGAAACTGTTAGAAATGAAGGCAGAAAAATTGCCAAAGACTGTTGGCCAACATTCAAGGGTCCTAAAGGAAGTGGCTACAGAGATAGTGAGGTATCAGTTGAAATATTCCAGAACTCACTAGATTGTAGGAGGGTTCTAGCAAATTGGAAAACTGCTAATATGACACTCTATTCAATAAGGGAGTGAAATAAAGCAGGAAACTAAAGACTAGTTGACATCTTCCATTCAAAAAAAAACACTTGACTAGACTCTATTCTTAAGTAAGAAGTAACAGATCATGATTTTGTTAAAGATAAATCACATTTGATAAATTTGTTTGAATTCCTTTAGGATTTAATGATCAGTATTGATTTAAAGGAGAACAGTAGCTACGGTGTATTTGTATTTCCAGATACATACCTCCTAAAAGGTTATGCACAAGATAGGAGTCATGGTATAAGGGGTAATGTATTTTCATGAATTAAGGATTGACACACATGACAGAGTTGGTGATAATATGTCTTCGTCGGGATGAAAAGATGCAATGAGTGGAGTACCACAAAGATCAGTCCGAGGCCCTCAATTGTTTTTCATCTATCTTAATGACTTGAGAATGGAACAGAGTTTAATCTATTCAGATTTTCTGATGAGGAAAAATAGGTGTGAAGCCATGTGTGATGAGGACATGAGGAATTTGCAAGGAGATGTGGACAGGTTGAATTGGTAAAACTTGGCAAATTCTGTTTAATTTACGAGAGTGTGAGATCATGAACTTTGATCGGAAGAATCAAAAGGCAGACTACTATTTAAATAGGGAGAGACTTCCAAAAATCAGTGTAGCAGAAGGAAATCTGGTGTTCTTGTGCTTAGAATTTTTTTTTTTTAAATTAACATGCAGTTGCAGCAAATAATGAAGAAGGCAAGTGAAATTTTGACCTTCATGACTGAGAAAATGAAATTTAAAAATAAGTAAGTCTTTGTTATAACTGTACAAGGTGTTGATAATACCCCTGCTCTTCGGATGCTGCCTGACCTCCTGTGCTTTTCTGGCACCACACTCTCAACTCTAATCTCCACCATCTGCAGTCCTCATTTTCATCCGGGTGTAAATGAGGCCTTACCTAGATTATTGTGTACTGCTAGGTCCCTATATTTAAGAGAGGATTTATTGACATTGAGGGCTATTCAAAAAAAGATTCACTAGGCTGATTCCTGAGAGGAAAAGATTATCAAGAATGGTTAAACATGCTCAGCCATTATTCATTAGAGTTTTGAAGAATGAGGGATGATTCTATTAAAACATACAAGATTCTGAGGGGGCTTGGCAATATAGATGTTAAAAAAATGTTTCCACTGGAGGGGAATTCTCAAGATAGGGCACATTGTCACAGTATAAGGTACATTCATTTAAAACTTAAGATGAAAAGTAACTTCTTCGTTGAGGGTAGTGTATGTCTTGACTTCTCTACCCAAGAGAGTTGTTCAGGCCAGATCATTGAAACTATTTAAAGACGAGGGAAATTGATTTTATTTTTAAATATCATGGCATTGATGTCTATGAGGAGCTGGTATGAAAGAGAAACTGAGCCATTAGGCAGATCAGACATGATCTTATAGAATGATGGAGCAAGCTGGAGTGACTGAATGGTCTATTGTTCCTCTTTCTTACATTCTACAGCTGGTGGATAACAGATACAAATGGGCAAGGACGGGCTAAACAGCCAAGGAATGGCTCACTGCACAGCGCTGCTTCATTTTTTTATTCTGAGGAAATAGTGTTGGGTCTTGCTGTCATTGTACAATTTAATTAATTTAATAAGACTCCAACCTTCTTCAGTTTGAGTGTTGCTCACTTTCATAAAGACCACCAACAAAGTATCAGCAGAGAGGATAATATCTGTAAGTGCATTACTCTGATTGTCAGGCCATAACTATTGGGTATAGTAAATTAGAATGGGATCACACTGGCACAAAATTCAGATACCCGGTGCTCGTCTTTTGGCTGCTGATAAATAGCATTTGGAGGTCGAAAATGGCATCTATAGTAGATGTACACTTTTTCATGAAGGTTGTGCCAGATGCAACATTGAGAACAATTATGCAAGCAATAAATGTTCAAAGTATGTGCATATAACAGACCCTAACATCAGTCAGCAATGTAGCAGTGATTTAATGTGAGGGTTTTTAGTTTGGAGCTTAACAGTCAAATGAACACCCCCTCAATTATGCCAGCAAGCACACATGTTGCAAAACATATACATATAGATGTTACTTACAAGGATCGTTAGTTTCTGACTCATTTTTGTTGGATGCTGCTGCAATTCTACAAGTATTTATTATTTATTGTGCTAGTTTAAATTTGTTAATATCTTGTGGAAGTAATGATTGCACAACGCAGTAGCTCATTACCCCCTTCTCATGGGCAATAGGAACGTGTCCACATCTCACAAGTGAATTAAAAAAAGAACTAAGACCTAGTAGCTAAGTGACAAAACCAAATTTGTTCGCTACAAGAGACTGCTGTTTAGAGCAGGAAATTATTTACCTGTACCAGATTAGACCTGCAGCTAAAGAGGATGGTGGTAGCAACCTTCATCACTAGGTCTAACTCATATGTAGCATAATGAACTGGCAGGCCCATATAGCATGATCAACAGCAGTGTAGATTTGTCTTAACTGTCCAGACTACGTGATGAGCAGCACTGTGGGATTTTCAGGTTAGCTTTTGGGCTGCCTGCTTGTTAAGCATAGTGAAAAGATCTGAAGATTTAAGAAACCCTCTAGGGAGTCCTCAACAAGGAAGAATACCCCAGTGAGTGGTAAAACATTTGTGACCTCGTAAGTGACACACTGCAATATGAGAGTTCTCAAGTTCCCGGAGATGGAGAATTAATAACTCCAGTATGGATTCAGGCTGAATCACGAAGCAGTGGTGTTGTGGGAGCAGTTCCAAGTTTGAGTTCAACAGTGAATAAACTGACAGCGGAGACTCTGAATAAAGCTTAACATGCCAGGTGGGCCAGAGGAAACATTCAAAAGGTGAGTAGTCTGCGCTTGTAAAATGTGAAGATAAAATTTACAGCTCAGATTGGGCACTGCTGCTGTAGTGAACGAGCCCGACAAGAGACAGTTAACAGAAACAGAGATAAAGAGACATGCAAGAAATATAAATCCAAGGTTGCAGACCCAGGGACATTGCAAAACCACTAATTAAAGTGATAGCATTGGACAAATTAAAAATCTTAAGTAGACCTGGTAGGAAAGAGAAGTTGGGAGATTGGAATCAAGCCAAGCAAACAATGAGAGTTCATTCATAGAAGCCATGATAAGAGCAGGAATCAGTTGCAAAGATCAGGATTCCTTCAGTAAGAGTAGTATTAATATAGTAATCATTTAATAAAGATGTGAATAGTGGGATTCATGGGAAGTTGATAGAAAAACTGAAATTGTTCACTTTGATTGCAAGAAGGAAGGAATCCTTTATTTTAGCTACTGAAAACACCTGCTAGAACATCAGCAAAGAGAACTGCTATCTCTACAAAACAAAATTCTTTTAAACAATCAAAATATATCATCACATTAGGAAGAAATAACATCAGAAATAATATTATGAGGTGGACTTAATTTCAGAGAAGGGCTAAACAGAACACAGAATTGGACATTTGGAAGAAACAAATTGAGGTACAGAAAAGCTTCCAGATTAGATACTAAATTGGAAACTGCGCAAGTAAGTACACTTTTGTACACAATTGGCAGTTTTGTTATTGTTAGTCAAGGGATCACTGAAATAACAGATTTTTTGGATATTGATTGGTGTTCTTTATGTCCAGCTGTTAATCACAGAATATCTACAGTGTGAAAACTAGCCATTTGGCCCAACAACTCCAGACCAACCCTCTGAAGAGTAACCCACCCAAACTCATTCCCCTACCCTATACTCTACTAAGGCAAAGAACTTCCCAAATTTTCTTCCCTGTTTCTGAAAAATGTAGTTGTGAATCATTTGTGAAATCCAATTGTGCTCTTAAAATCTTCAAAATTCTGTTTCCTGCTGGGTTTCTAATGACCCCAGAGAAACTGTCTGTGTTTGCTCATGATAGTGTATGCATGCCATATAGACTGTTTGCTGTATAGACATTCCATATCTTATCCTGACCACCGTCAATTCTCCTGGACCAGAAGTTTTTACCCCTCCCCCAAATTAAACCACAAAGAAAGAGAAAAATCTGTGTTATTCCCTTTTTCCTTTGTGAATGGATGTGCATTTTCAGGTATTTATAGAGATAGATATTTATGCTTCCATATTTCCAAATGTATGTTAATTTAGCTTATCAAATAAGTAACTTCTATGATAATTTCATAACTTAGCTTATTCTGGTTGATTGATCTTTAAATTCATATCTAAATGTAGCTAAAGTATTTTAATAGGTCATATTAGTATCTCGGAAAAATGTTAATGTTTATATAGTGGCCAGTAGAATTGTGGGACTGTCGAGATATGCAGTGTACTCCTTCAGCCTTGGGTAAAGTAACATCTATGAGAATACTCTTTGTTGTCAAGAGGTCTGAGTAGTCTGGCATCTCTTGGTATCATGGTAGCCCACAAAATCACCAACACACTAAAACAGCAGCTAATGAACTTGAAAGACCCTATGCAGACAACAAGCAAAACTAATGTCATTTACAAAATACAATGCAAGGACTGTAACAAACACTTCATTGGACAAACAGGCAGAAACCTAGTCAAGACGATACACGAACATCAACTAGCCACAAAAAGACATGACCCACTCTCACTAGTATCCTTACATACAGATAAGGAAGGACACCACTTCGACTGGGACAATACACCCACCCTAGGATAAGCCAAACAGAGACATGCACAAGAATTCCTAGAAGCTTGGCATTCCAACCGGAACTTTGTCAACAAACACACTGACCTGGATCCCATTTATCACCCCCTGAGAAAAAGAACAGGAAATGATGTCACCACAGGAAACCCTGACACATAAATAGAAAACGGACCACATCACCAGTGCTTCATCTGGAGGCACACTGATGATGTTACGTAGTATGGTGAAGAAACATCTGAAAACTAACCTTCCAGCTCAGTGAGCAAACCTACATCCAGAACATTTTAACATATGCCTTGACTCTGCAGCTAGGAATAGAAAGAGTCTGTTCAGAATCTTTGAGATAGTAAGAACTGTGGATGCTAGAAAGTTCAAGTCAATGAAATGTGGAACTTGAAAAAGCAAAGCAGGTCAAGCAGCATCAGAACAGCAGAGGAGTCGATGTTTCGGGCAGATCCCTTCATGAGGACTGAAGAGGGTGGGAAGAGGGCTGAGAAATAAATAGAGCGAAGGGGATGGGGCCGGGGAAAGATAGGTGGGATGGCAATAGGTGGATGCAGGTGGGAGGTAAATGGCTAAGGGTGGAGCAGATAGGTGGGAAGTAAGGTGGACACGTTAGGTAAGATCAAGGGGTTGAATTAGAGATGGAGAGCTGGCCCTGGGATGAAGTGGGGGCTGGGGGAATTTGAAAGCTGTGAATTCTACATTGAGGCCATAAGGTGCTAAGCTCCCGAGGCAGAAGATGAGGTGTTTACCCTCTAGTTTACGTGGGGCCTTAGTTTGAAGGTGGAAGAGGCCCAAGATGGGCATGTTGTTGGGGAAGAGGGAGGGGAAGTTGAAGTTGCTGGCACCTGGGAGATGACGTTGGCTGGAGTATCTTGCGGACCACAGATATTCCCTGAGCCGGTCCCCAAGTTTGCGTTGTCTGTCCAATGTGGAGGAGTTCACATTGGGAGCAATAAATACAGTAAATAAGGTTTGAGGAAATGCAGGTAAATCTCTGCCAGACTTGGAATGATTTTTTTTAGGACCTTGGATGGAGATAAGAGGGGAGGTGTGGTGGCAGGTGTTGCAGGAAAAGATGCCAGGTGTGGAGGAGAGGTTGGTGGGGAGCTAATGAGGGAGTTGCGGAGGAAAACAGTCCCTACGGAAAGTAGATAAAGGTGGGGAAGGAAATATCTTTTTGGTGGTGGGGTCCTGAGGTGACACTGTGAAGTTGTCTGTACCTCCACAGCAGACCCCGAGACCTGGCAGCCATCAACATGCACGTGGGCTGGTTCCATAACTTATTGTACTGCTGCAGCTTCTGGGCAATGATGGCCATTGTGTCCCAAATACCTGTCTGCTATTCCCGTTCTTCCTGGTTCATGTGGACAAGGTCCCTGATTGCTGACACCATAGGTGTCAACAGGTGCCTGGTCTCTGGCAGTCCTCTGTGTACCAGCCACCTGGGATGTTACTCCATGGCCAACCGTGGCACTGTCAAGTAAGGTCTTCACCACCACCTCCTCCCACAATGTCTGAGCCTAATGTTCCCACCAAGGTGTCAGTGTCTGGGCTGTTGCAGAAGGAAGCTGAAAATGTGTTGCTGGAAAAGCGCAGCAGGTCAGGCAGCATCCAAGGAACTGGAGAATCGACGTTTCGGGCACAAGTCCTTCTTCTGTTGCAGAAGGAAACCTACCTAATGCTTTTGGTGAAGCCGTTGCACTATTGTCCAAACAGGCCAAGGAGGTGTCTTTTGGAGGAACTGGGTTTTTCTACACAGTGAGAGAGAGATTGATTACAGTCAGCGTTTAAGGAGAAAGTGAGGTCTGCAGATACTGGAGATCAGAGCTGAAATGTGTTGCTGGAACAGCGCAGCAGGTCAGGCAACATCCAGGGCACAGGAGAATCGATGTTTCGGGCATAAGCCCTTCTTCAGGAAGGGCTTATGCCCGAAACGTCGATTCTCCTGTTCCCTGGATGCTGCCTGACCTGCTGTGCTGTTCCAGCAACACATTTCAGCTACAGTCAGTGTTTAGAAATGGAATGCAATGAATGATACTGACAGTGGAGTTACAGTGAGGGTTGTAGTAGAATGAAGAGTGCTCCTTACTGAATTGGCAGCACATGGGTGTCTAGGCATTTCTAGAACAGATCTTAATCTTCCTCTGTAAGGACTAAGATTCTCTCCTCAGGGGATGAGGAGCCAAATGTATACCCTATCTCCCCTGCCCTTCCCTTCTAAAATATGTATGTGCTCTCTCTGACCTGTTGTGTGCTATGGAAGTGAGTAGGCCATGACGGGTAAGAGATTGTAGCTATAGGGATAGGTCAGAGTGAATAGAATCATAGAATCCCTACATACAGAAAGAGGCCATTGAGTCTCTGCTGACCATCCAAATGGCATTCCACCCAATCCCTGTAGCCCCACATTTACCATGGCTAATCTGCCTAAGCCTGCACATCCCTGGCAATCTTTTAGCATGGCCAATTGACCTAACCTGTATACTATTGGACTATGAGAGGAAACCAGAGCACCCAGAGGAAACTGATAATGTTGTGGCGTTAAGAGACTATTTTGCCCTGGAGTTATTTTTTAAGAGAGGTTTTAAGACAGAGGTGAAGAGCTGCCTTGTTGTGAAGCTGGTAAAGTAAACAGCTTTGTGAGACCTTTTTTTAAAAATTGGAACAATAGAAGCACCCTGAGTGGGTGTGGTCAAACGCTCTCAAAACCAGAATTTTTAGTTGGCTTTCAGCAGAAACTGCTGGGGTTGTGAAAAGGCTGCCACATTTCTCTTTGCTACAGCTAAAAGCTGAAGTTCTCTCTCTTCTCTGAATTGTATTTTGATGTTCATTCCTCTTGGATTGGAGAACTACACGTGAGGTAATCTGTTTTTTGAATTTGTCTTTTACCAAGGGTGTGTTTATGCGCTGTGTTCCTATATTGGAAACAGTTAATTAATAATAGTTACTCTATCTGTTGTTCTGTTAGATTTTCCAATAGTGTTGTTATTCCAACTCATTTCTTTTGTTGTATTTTAATTATAGTGGATGAATAAAGTGTGTTTTGCTTTAAATCTGGTAGTTTGGCTAATGGAATTGCATCTGGAATACAGTACCTTGCATTCACCTTTAAGATAAGAAAATGTTAAGGTCTAGACTACCTTCTCAATAGTTTTGAGGGGGTTTGGTCTAGTTTATAACACAACCCATGCAGACATGGGAGCACATGCAATCTCAACACAGACAGCCGTTCAGCACTGGAATCAAGCCTGGGTTTCTGGCTTTGTGAGTTAGCATTGCTAATCGATGTGCCACCGTGCCACCAGAGCAAGGGAGGTAGTTGCAGGCAATAGTGACAGTGACAGTGACAGTGCATGCACCTTGATGGGAGTAGCACAGAGAAAGAGAGTGTGAGGTAGTGGTAAGAAGAATGTGATACTTATTTTGGCACAATGACCTTGATATGACACTGCTGGCAATTCCTACAGACATTGGGAATGGCTTTGACCCGTAGAGTAACCTAGCACAATGCTGAGACCATCTGGTGGCATGGCCTTCTCTACCAGGAAGAAGACACCTCTACTCTGCACCAACCCATTGACCAGAGCCTCCATATTCCTCTCTTAGGATCACATTGCCATCAAAAATCATGCAGGAGCAAGGGATGCCTGCCATTCAATGGATATCCTCTGAGTTGTGAGGGGTTCTGGAAACAGCACTTAGTAAGATGAGGCTGGAATTGGATTTCAAAGATGCCATGGAGCTGGGATAGGTAATTCATGAAGAGTGTTTGGTGCTCCGCCTCATGATGAGAAATCCCAACCAAACACTCATGCAACTTGCACTTAGCTAAAATGAATGTAAGTTTCAGCCCATGTCATTTGAAAAGGCAAAGTAAGTTTTATGCAGTGTTCTTCAATACCTGTTGTTATTGTAGTCATCTTGAGTCCTGTACCTAAAGGCAAGTCTGCCCCACTGCATGATGGATTCCACTCAGAGGTAGGGTAATGAAGCAGGTTCCAAATGGACCCCAGCCAGAAGAAGAATTAAACTCGCTGTTGTCACTACTAATCTGATCGACATTGGCTACGCAGCCATCTGAACTAACCAGCTCTCCAAGAAATCAGGTTTGCTTTGCCAAGATATACTTTAACATGCATGTTTTAGCATGAGGCTGTGGATAGATATTGTAGAGGCTATAACTTATTTCCGTCACATTGCTGACCAAGAATATCTCCCGCTTTTCCCATCTGCCATCGGCATATGTTAGAAGGATTTCAAGTTAAAACTCAACCTGTTCGGCAGCATAATGAATACACTATCTTTGGCCATCAAGTGGGATTTAAACCCAGAGTTTCTGGCTCAGTAGCAAGCAATTCCAATATACCATCAGACCATTTCTGTACTTGCACCCAGCAATGATTTAAAGTATAAATCAAAGAATTTAATGAAAGTAATTTTATAAATTTCTCCAAGTCTTATAATTCTAAAATCCTATTCTATGAAACTGATGAATTTCATAAATGATCAAATCCTATGAATATATCATCCCGAGACAAAATTACAGTCACAAAATTTTTGTAGCATCGATGCAGGTCTTTCAGTCTGTCATGTTTTTGCTAGCTCTTTGTAAAGGAATGGGAGCAATGTGCCTTCAACCCTATAGCCTTTCCTACATAAGCATCCAATTCCCTTTTGACTACCTCAATCGAACCTGCCACTATTAAACGTTTAGGCAAAGCATTCTAAATCCTGTGCACTAACTGCATAAAAAGGTTTTCCTTGTTTCTCTATTGCTTTTCTAATTGTCTTAAATCTTGTACTCAATCCTGTCACCATTGGGAATATTTTCCCCCTATCTATTCTGTGCAGATCCTCAACATTATGAATATCTCTATCAAATCTTCACTCAACCTTCTCTTCTCCAAGGAAAACAGTCCAAATTACTCCAGTCTATTTAATTAACAAGTTCCTCATTCCTTAATTCATTCTCCAAAATTGTCTTTTTCACCCTATATAATGTATTTCATCAGGTACGGTGTCCACAACTGCACACAATAATCCAGGTGAGTCTGAACCAGAGTTCTATCCAAGCATACATATAACTTAATTGCTTTTATACTCAATATCTGTGTTAATAAAGCATTGGATACCATATCTTTTAGCCATATGTCTTGACCTGTCCTACCACTTCAGTTATTTAATCATACATATACAATCAGGTCTCTATGCTCTTGCATCACCGATTAGAATTTCACCCGTAATTTCATAACAGATCTAGGTTCTTCCTATCAAATCAAAACATTTAATACTTCTCTCATTAGATTTAACTTGTGCTGCATTCTGTCAATCTGTATCTGTCCTTTTGAAGTTCTCACCTTTCACAACTTACATATCATCCACAAATTTTAAAACTATTCCCTGTGTATATCAGGAAGAGCAAGAGGTTCAACGTTGGTTCAACTTCCAAGCACTCAACACACTCATCCTTCATAATGGACTCTCAAATATTACCAACAACTGAGGTCAGGCTAACTGGCTTATAGTTTCCTGTCTTCTGCCTCCCTCGCTTCTTTAGTTGTTGTTACAATAGCTATTTTCTAGTCCTCTGGTTTCTTCCAGTCTGAAAAGTACTTATTCATCACAATTCTCTGTTTTAGGTCAATTAGCCAGTTTTATTTATTCATTCACAGGATGAGGGTGTCACTGGCTAGGCAGCATTTATTGCTCATCCCTAATTGCCCAGAGGGCAGTTAAGAGTCAACCACATTGCTGTGGGTCTAGAGTCATATGTCAGCCAGACCAGTTAAGGATGGCAGTTTCCTTTCCGAAAGGAGATTAGTGAACCAGATGGGCTTTTTCTGACAATCAACAATGGATTCATGATCATTATTAGATTCTTAATTCCAGATATTTGTTAAATTTAAATTCCACCATCTGCCGTGGCAGGATTCAAACCCTGGTCCCCAGAATCTGGGTCTCTGGATTAACAGTCCAGCGATAATACCACTAGGCCACAGCCTCCCAGTTGCTTATCAATTTTGTCACTTTCCCTTTATTGCATGAGTTAAACCACTTGAGCAAATATGGGGTGGTGAGGCCTCTTCTGGAGTACTGTGTGCAGGTCTGGTCACCCTGTTCTGGAAGGGTATAATTAAACTGGAGAGAGTTCAGAAAAGATTTACCAGGATGTTCGCAGGAATGAAGGGTTTAAATTATAAAAATATGCTAGATACTCTGTAACATTTTTCACTGGAGCATAGGAGGTTGAAGGGTGACCTTATGGAAGTTTATAAAATCATGAGGGGCATAAATAAGGTGAATAGCAAAGGACTTCCCCTTAAGGTGGCAGAATGCAGAACTATGGGACATATTTTAATGGTGAGGGGTAAAGGATTTAAAAAGAACATGAGAGGCAACTTTTTAAAAGTGATTAGTGTGTAGAATGAAGTGACAAAGGAAGTTGTGGATGCAGGTACAGTTTCATTTACACAATGTTTGAATAAAACTTGAATTGGCAATGTTTGGAGTGATATGGGCCAAACGCAGGCAAGTAGTATTAGTTTAGTTTGGGAACATGATCTGCGTGTACTAGTTGGACTGAAGGGTCTGCTTCTAGACTATATGATTCTATAACTCTATCCCCTTGATGAAGCTGTGCTGACTCAGCCCTATTTGCCATGCACTTCCAAGCACTCAACACACTCATCCTTCATAATGGACTCTCAAATATTACCAACAACTGAGGTCAGGCTAACTGGCTTATAGTTTCCCGTCTTCTGCCTCCCTTGCTTCTTTAGTTGGTGTTACAATAGCTATTTTCTAGTCCTCTGGGAACCTCCCTGACTCTAGTTATTCCTGAAAGATCACCATCAATGCCTTTACAATCGCCTCACCTATCTCTTTCGGAACGCTGGGGTGTAGTCCATTTGGTCAGAGATTTATCCTCCTTTTAGAATTTTCAGCTTCCCAAACACCACCTTAGGGATGGCCATTATACCCACTTCTGTCCCCAATGCTCTTTAAATTCTGTATGCTCTTGGTTTCTTCCACTCTGAAAATGATGCATAGTACATATTCAGTTCCTTCCCTGTTTCTTTGTTTTCCATTACTTCTCCAGCCTGATTTTCCAGTGGTCCAACGTCGACTCTTGAACCTCTTATCTTTTTAGATATCCATTTTTGGTAACTTACTCCCAAATTTTACCTTCTCCCCTTATTGCTTTCTTCATTATCCTTTGCTGGTTTTTAATGGCTTCCCAATCCTTTGGCTTCCTACTATTCTTCACCTTTGTAAAAAAAAAAAATTGATTCATATTTTACTTGAACTTTATATATGCTTAAAAACATTTGCTTCCTCTAACAGGAAGCTTATTGGAAATAATGGATCTTAGCGAAGGTCAATAATATCCCTCAAAGCCTATCAATAACTCATACAGACACAGCAAACTCTTTATGTACTATTGCAGTTAGAAAGATTTACTATTTTAATTCTCTGTCTCTTCCTCCCCACAAACCATATCTTTAGAAGATCCCATTGGCCTAATCTACTTAACTCCATTTGTTCCATCTGCTTTTGAACTTGTCGAAAATGAAGCTTTAGAAGGAATTAAGAAAGACATTTAAATCCTCTAAAGTCTCAGAATAGCTGCATGCATGTCTGCATTAGTTCAGATTTATGCTAATACTGGGGAAGTTCTTGATTTGATTAAGTAGATGAAAGATTGTCCCTTGACAAGTAAATCTATAATTTTAGTGAGAAATCTGGTTATCTGCTTATCCTAGCTATGACATTGTAATAAATAAATGAAGACACGGAAACATTCTTTAGTTTTAAGAAGATGACTGACAAAAATCTGAATATCCTTTTTTAATCCCCAATGATATTTGAAGTAGAGGATTTAATATGGGGTGTTGTCTGTCTACACGCTGTTCTATCACCAAATTACCAATACTTTGAATGACTTATGTTGACCAGGATAGGAGGAAAGTGCCCAAGAGAATACTAGCATAAGGAGCTTTAACTACCAGGCTGTAACAGGGATGGCAGCCCTGAGAAAGATAGGTCCAATATTTTGTGCAACTAGGAAAAGCACTTTTGATTGTTTTAAACAAAAATGAAATGCATCATTTATCCACGGCTCTGACCCTATCCACTGTCAACATTCCTTAGTGGCCTTGATACTGCACAATAGTCATAATTCCAGTTAAAGAACAAAGAACAGTGCAGCACACAAATAGGCCATTTGGCTCACAAAGACTGCACCAACACCTGATGGCTTTCAAAACTCAAAACCTTACCTACCCTTAACCCTCTCCCCATGCCTATTCATATATTTGTCAACATGTGTTTCAAATGTTGCTGTTGTATCCCCTCCATCAATTCATCGGGCAGTGCATTCCAAACACACAACACAGTCTATGGAGAAAAGAAAACTCGCCTCTCACATCTCCTTTAAACTTAACCCCTTTTAACTTGAATCTATGTGCCTTAGTAATTAACATTTCTACCCTATGAGAAAGATTCTTAGCCACCCATTCTGTCCACACCTCTTGTAATTTCGTAAACTTACACCAGATCACCCCTCATTCTTTGCCATTCAAGTGAAAACAAACAAGTTTGTCCAATCTGCCCTCATAGTCTGTGGAACATCCTGATAAAACACTTTTGTGCCCTCTCTGAAGCCTCCATCCCCTCCTTGTAATATGGTACCAAAACTATACACAAAATTCTAAATGTGGCCTGACTAAAGCTGCAACGTGACTTAACCATTTTTATACTCTGTATTCCAACTGTTGAAGACAAGCAAGCCTTCTTGACCACCTTATCACTTATATTGCCATTATCAGGGAAATGTAGACCTGAACACTGAGATCCCTTGGTATGTTGATGCCATTAATGGTTCTGCCATTTAATGTGTACTTCCCTCCTGCATTGTATCTTCTAATATGCATCACATCGAATTTGTCTGGACTAAGCTCTGTCGGCAATTTCTCCACCCAAGTCTGCAATCTATCTCTATCCTACTCTGGCAATCCTCCTCACTATCATCCACTGTCCAAATCTTTGTGCCATATGCAAACTTACTAATTAGATCACCTACATTCTCCTTCAATATATATGTGTGTGTATATGTATGTATATGTGTATGTATCTATACAATATACATACATCACAAATGATCCCTGTAGAACATGACTGGTCACCGATCTCCAGTAGAAAAACACTCACCGCTATTGTCTTCTATTACTAAACCAGTTCTTTTTCCACCTTACCAGCTCACCGTGGATCTCATGTGACTTCACCTTTTATATCAGCCTGCCGTGAGAGATCTTGTCAAAGACCTTGCTGAAGTGCACACAGACAACATATGCTGCCCTTCCCTCATCAATCATCTTTGGTACTTCCTCAAAATAAAGCTCAATCAAGTTTGTGACACACAACCTTCCCCATGCAAAGGTGTTCTGCATATCACAAATAAGTCCATATTTTTCCAAGTGTGAACAAATCATATTCCTAAGAATCTTCTCCAGTTGTTTCCCTACTACCGATGTAAAGCTCACCAACCTGTAGTTTCCTGAATTATTCATGTTGTGCTTCTTAAATAAAGGAACAACATTGACTTAGTTTCCAGTCCTCTTGGACCTCCCCTGTGACTAAAGTGGGTTCAAAGCTTTTTATAATTCCCCAGTAATTTCATCATCTGCTTCCCACAGCATTCTGGGATAAATTTAATCAACTGGCCTTTAAAAGATTTTCACATGGTGATGTGGCTTTACCCGGAAACTGCCAACCCCAATCTTCATTCCGCAGTCCTGCCTAATATTGTGGTAGTTAGCCTTCCCCCAATGTATTTTCACCCGAGGACTACTCTTATCCATATACATAAGTAGTTTAAATATTACAGAATTATGCTCACTTTTCCTGAAATGGTCATCCACTGAAACTTTAAGCTGGGCTTGTTCCTTCATACCAGATCTAGAATGGTCCCAAGCCCGTAACATTACACAGTCAATAGAAGAGAAGTTCAAATTACCAAACATAGCCCTGTTGTTTTTATATTTCTCTATAGTCTGTCCACCTATCTGTTCCACTATCACTAACTGCCTGTTGAGAGGCCTGTTGTACAATCCCATAAAAGTGATTGCACCCTTCCTATTCCTGAGTTCTACCCAGGTGACCTCCCTTAGTGCAAATGTAATATTGCCCTTTATCGGCAATGCAACTCCCCCACATCTAATCCCAGAACATTAAAGCTGCTGGTGTTATCCCTCTGTCAACCAATAGTTAGATTATCATTGCTATATATTTTGATCTGAGTACTATCTCTATCTGCCTTACCTGTCATACTCCTCGTATTAAAACAAATACACTTCAGATTGCCAGTTCTGCCATGTTCAGTAACCTCTTCCCTATCTGTTCTTCCCCTTAATCTAACTGGCCTTTGACACATCCCAGAGAGTATCATTTTACTTGTTGACCTACCCCTTGCAACACTAGTTTATATCCTCCCAAGTGGCACTAGCAAACTTCCCTGCCAGAATATTGGTGCCCCTCCATTTTAGGTGCAACCACTGCCCCAAAAGACATCCCAATGATCCACATACCTGAAGCCCTCATTCCTGCATTAGTCCTTTAGCTGTACTTTCTTCTTCTTCCTAGCCACACTGTCACTTGGCACAGGATGTAATCCTGAAATTGCAACACTACAGGTTCTGCTGTTCAAATTTACTGAACTTCTTTGCAGGACATCGCCACTCTTTCTATTTAGGTCATTCGTACCAACATGGACTACAACAATATGGCTGCTCACTCTCTCCTTTCAGAATATCCTGTGTTCGCTCAGAGAAAATATTGCAGAGTTTGACTAATGGCAGATGTCAACAATTCATTATTAATGAGGACTATAGTTGTAACTGTGGTGAGCAGTCTTGATGCTTCCTGGTGTTAAAATTACATTGTATACAAATGTAATAAGTATGAGGCATGTTAATTGTGTTATCTGTTTTAAAACCCCAATTGTGTGACGTGTGAGTGGGATCAGAATTGGAATAATGAACTAAAATAGGTCAGTCTCAAAGTTCTTTGTTGTGTTGAAATATTTTTAAGAATTGGCATTTCAGTGGCTTTGGTTAAAAGTTTAGTTTTGCTATTAAAAATTGTCTTCCAAATTTTTTTTTGAAAATCATAGCTAGCACATCTGCTACCTCTCTAGTTATCTTTCTTCGAACCCTATTGTGTAGTTCATCTGGTCCAATGGATTTCTGACATATTAGTCCCCTAATTTTCTCCATTGTTTTTCAACAGATTAAATACCATTAATTTCCTCACTCCTTTTCGCTCTAGGTTATTTTTTTTTGTAGAACTCCTACAGTGTGGAAGCAGGCCATTTGGCCTAACAAGTCCACATTGACTGTCTGCAGAATTGGAAATGTGTTGCTGGAAAAGCGCAGCAGGTCAGGCAGCATCTAGGGAACAGGACACCTCTCCCACCGCCCCTCAACCCCCAAAACCCTATCCCTGTAACCTGACATTTCCCATGGCTAATTCACCTAACCTACACATTATTTCTGAATTGCAACTTGTGTCATCTACTGGGAGACAGACACATTTATTCAATGTTCACATCAATTCCTCATTTACTTGTTAATTTGACCTGTCTCTACTTCTAAGGACCAACATTTATTTTATCTACTCTCTTCATATGCTGAAAAAGCTCTCTCTTTTTTTTTTAGCTACTTGGATCTCCTCATTTATTCTTTTTTTTTCCTCTTTTTATCGACTTTCTGGTGACTGTTTGGTGTCTAAAACATTCAAATCCTCATGTTTTTTCCACTGTTCTTTGCAACATTCTAAGCTAGTACTATTTCTAACTTAAATCTGACATGGCTGATCTGTTTTTTCCGTGAGTGTTTATTTTTTAATGGAAAATATTTTTGCCTTGAACTTTGTCAATTAGATCATTCCTGTCCAGCCATGACGAGTTGTCCAATGTTCACCAATATTTTGCACTAAGTTCAGCAACAATCTCTGAAGCAGGCACTTCTGTGGTTTAGTGCAGAGGTACACATTACTATTGCTGGTGTGCTGTCTTTCCACAAGCTACAATATAGTAGAATCTTACTGATAGACTCCACATAGATGTAAACTCTGTAGTTCCGTAATTAATTAGTAACCATGGGATGAAAGGCTTTGGCTGATACATTCAGTTATAAGTGATTTTTAATTATATGATGTATAATTACAAATATGGAGTCTTATATTTTAGAAAGTATTGCACAGAAACAAGTTGTTCAGCTGAATGAGTCCATACTATGGTTATGCTCTAATGCAATTTTCAGAATTTAAGCAATGTTTGAGATTTAAATGTGAAAATTAAACCACTTTTATATTTTTCTCTGTTTTATCTGTCTATATTCGATCTCAATCCAATGTTTTTATTTCATTTCCAGTGCACATTTTAAATCTAATTTATCGTTACTCATTTATACAGTACATGCGTCAGTGTAATTCATCACACTGCTACTTGTCCTGTTTACAGGTGCCTCACTTTCTGCAGAGAATGTTGTACCCAATATCAGCAAGTCTCCACTAAGGACAGATGTGCAAAACTGTCAACAATCACCAGTGAAGTGAACTGATCCTTCACGTTGATGAAAACAAAAAATCAGGCTGGGAACAAGAGAACAGTACAGACTAGATTTAATTTGGGAACTGTGCAAGAATTCATGGACGTTCTAAATGAACTAACGGTGACTGTAACATGACAGAATTTGATGGGTTTGAGAGATAGAAGGATGAGGTACAAACCAACGTTTTAATTTGTAAAACATTGGCCATGAAGGAGTAAGACCATAAATTGACCACTAGACTGAGTTGAATTATTGACTGGTATAAATATTGCTTGATAACAGCGGGTGTTCATTTTAGTAGTGTATTTTAAGTGTGTATTTTTAATCCGTTATTAAAAATCTCTTTCCCCTAATAGAAGTAAGTTCCTAACACTAACTCTCTTGTTATCTTAGTAATCTCAGATAATTTCTAGACTTTATTCTTTGCTGTTTCTTAAAGAATATTTTTATTTACTTCATAATTCAAAGAAATTTTGAATTGTATGTTTGAAGTAGATAAGCCTCTGACAATTTGATTATTATGGTAAATGGATAATGTAATATCACAAGCCCATTGACATTTATTTGTGTTTTGATGTTGCGCTGTGCTCATTAGTGCTTTGTTTGTATTTTACTAGAAATTCTAACTTGAGGACCTGGGCTCCGCCTTTCCTAATCTGCTTCTGGTCTTTCAGTTTCTCAGTCTCAAGTTTTCTGTTTTACTGTCAGCCTGTTATAGGAAGGATATTATTAAGTTGGAGAGGATTCAGAAGAGCTTTACCAGGATGTTGCCAGAAATGGAGGGTTTGAGTTATTAAATATAGGCTGGATAGGCTGGGATGTTTTTCACCAGAACGTAGGAGGTTGAGGTGTTGACCTTCTTAGGAGTTTATAAACTAATGAGGCACATAGATAAGGTGAAAGGCAGGTGTCTGTTTCCTAGGGTGGGGAATTTCAAGGCTGGAAAGCATATATTCCAGGTGAGGGGAAAACTGTTTAAAAAAGACATGGGAGCAATTTTGTTTTAGAGTGGTTTGTACGTAGAATGAACTTAGAGGAAGTGGTGGATGTGGGTATAGTTACAATTTTAAAAGACATTTGGAAACATTCAAGAATAAGAAATATTATAGTCATAGAGATGTACAGCATGGAACCAGACCCTTTGGTCCAACTCATCCATGCCAACCAGATATCTTAAATTAATCTAATCCCATTTGCCAGCATTTGGCCCATATTCCTCTAAACCCTTCATATTCATATACCCATCCAGATGTCTGTTAAATGTTGTAATTGTACCCACCTCCACCACTTGCTCTGGCAGCTCATTCCATGCACACACCACCCTCTGCGTGAAAAAGTTGCCCCCCTAGGTCCCTTTTAAATCTTTACCCCTCACCCTATACCTACACCCTTTAGACTCTCCCACTCCAGGGAAAAGACCTTGTCTATTTACCCTATATATACCCCTCATGATTTTATAAACCTCTATAAGGTCACCCCTCAGCCTCCGACATTCCAGATAAAACAACCCCAGTCTAGTTGGCCTTTCCCTTCAACCCTGGTAACACCCTTGTAAATCTTTTCTGAACCCTTTCAAGTTTCAAAAAATCTTTCCTAAAGGAAGGAGACCAAAATTGCATGCAGTGTTCCAAAAGTGGCCTAACCGATATACTGTCCAGCCATAACATGACCTCCCAATTCCTATATTCAATGCTCTGACCAATAAAGGAAAGCATACCAAATACCTTATTAACGGGCCAAATTCAGGCAGGTGGGACTAGTGTAGTTTGGAATTATGGTCAGCATGGGTTGGTTAGACCAAAGGATCTGTTTCTGTGCTGTATGACTCTGATTCTGTTTATACTTGAGCTTTTAACCCCATGTGGTCCCTGGGTCGGTTGATTTGCTGCACTTTGGCTCCTGTCACTTGGGTATGTTGTCTGAAATCATTTTGGTACATTTAGCTGCTAAGTGGTCTTAATTTAAAACCATATAAGGAGTTATTGTATAAGAATTTCTATGATTGCTTTACTCTTAAACCTGAAACAGTGAGGTATTGCATGATTCATCTTTCTCTTTTAACTCATTGAGATAGGTCAAACAGTTTTTCTCAAATCTTGATATTCACAGGGAATCTCAGAATGGTATTGTTAAACAATTTCCCAATATCCTATACCAATAATCCTGCATGCTGTCTACATTGCCCATTAACTCACCTGGGACACCTCCCCACCTACACCAAAAGTAATAACTCTGTCATCCATGTCTCTCATAATGCCTGCCTCTCTCTAATTCCATGAGGTCAACAGTTCATAATAAGGCACGAACGGTCAAGCTAGGTGGTGTGCTGCTCATCATTCAGCTCCTCCCCCTTTTTGAGGAGTGGGTCTTGGTTCTGGTCAGCACTCGGACTGGTGCCAGAGGCTGCCCTTGACTTACAGTGCTGGGACATCAGGGTAACTCAGCCACGTGAGGGAGATTTAAACAACCCTTGGATAAGCACGTGGATGATGATGGGGTAGTGTATAGGGATGAGCTTAGATTAGTTCACAGGTCGGCGCAACATTGAGGGCTGAAGGTCCTGTTCTGTGCTGTATTGCTCTATGTTCTAAAGACATTCCCCTTGATTGAGTTGCTGATATTCACAACTGTGGCAAGCTTCCTGGCTTTGACTGTGGTAATTGGCCTGATAGACAGTAGCAACATGAATTTGGTATCTCTGGCTGAAGGGGGGTGGGGAAGCCCAAAAAGGTATGGTCAAGTGATACAAGTCATGGATTCTGTAAAAGTCCATATAGGCTTGGAGTTAATTGAGCACTATGAGAGAAAACGAAGAGGTTGGAGGTGTAGCATCATCCAATCCATTGGCTAGGTGCTTGTCCCTTGCTGCAGCATTGCAATGATAGCTGCCAGTGCAGCATTGAAGTGCAGCAAGTGGATCAGAGATTTGAGAGGGATCTTGGAGATGGGTACAAGTCAGATGCCAGTGGATATGGAGTACTTTTTTGCTGGTGACTGTGCCATGTGCCCTGAGATGTTGGTGCCCGGTTTTCAATATGAATTCGTTTGGAACAAGGGGTGATCTAAATCTACCCTTTGTTTGTTCTGGTTTCCTTGTTGAGTTTTCCTGCCATCTATCTTGCTTGGCAAATTAGTTAGGATTGGAGACTGAAAATGAATGGTATGTGTTGTTTTATTGATATGGTGTTTAACAGGCATTCATCATCATCAATTAGCAACTTGCCACTGCCTAACGAGAATTTTCTTGTGCTGCTTGTGAAAGGTATAAAAGGTTATGTGATTTGCTGGGACTTCAAGATGGGTCTTGTTTCAGTTGTCACCCAATTTTGCTGCACATCGTTCAGACCCCGTAAGTTTCTGCCCTGTATCTGACTATTTGGATAAAAATATTCTGTTCGGAGAGAATCAGCTTTGTAAAAAGTAGTCACATCTAATGCATCGTTTAATAGTTTTGAAGGTTAATTTACCGTGGCATATAAGGTAGTGTTAATCAATGTTATTTAATTGAATTCCAAAATACATTCGTTAAGCTGCTGTGCAGTTGATTGTTAGCAAACATTCACTACATTGAACTGGAGACAAGCTAGTGAAAGGAATTGGTTAAGGGAAAGGAGACTGGGAGGAAAAAGTCAAGGATAATAAAAATATTATTGGGCTAACAGATGTGATAGGTATTGACCATCAGTAATGAGTACACAGACTTCAGCTTTACCTTACATTTATTAATGACTTAGATGAAGAAATAAAGAGGTATAAATCCAGTATGCAGATTACATTAACGTAAGCTACACAACATGTATAGATGGGAGCAGAAAGTTGTAAAAGGACAATGAGTGGGCAAAACTGGAGCAGAAGAAATTCAATGTGGGGAAAATATGCAGGTGGTCATTTTTGGATTCAGGTTTGATAGATCAGAGGATTTCCAAACGTTGAAAAGCCATGGACTGTGGAAGAGTGAAGAAATTTCAGAGGGCCACATACAAAAGTCATAAACGGCTTGTTGACGGGTACACAAAAACAAAATGTAGAATTCAGGTGGATTATTAGCTTTAGTTTCAAGGGGAATTATAGTATAAAGACTGAGAAATTGTACTACAATCTTTTAAAACTCTCTGGTCAGATTACACATTGTTTTCTATTTGAGACACTGCACCTCACAAAAGAGTATTAGTATAAATGCAGGATAGCTTCTGGAACTTAATACCGGGGACCACAAGAGTTAAACTTTGAAGTCAGATTGCTGAGATCAGGCTTTTATTCACTTGAATGCACAAGATTCAGAAGTGGTTCAAGTGAGGTGTTAGAGATGATTAAAGGATTTGATAAGGTAGATGGGGAGAAACAATCTCCTCTCGTGGAGGTGTCCACAATAGGAGGGATAACCTTTAATATTGGGTTTGTCTATTCAAGGTTGTTGAGAGGACACACGTGGTCGTACACATACGGTGTTAGAAATATCAAATACTCTCGCTTGAAAAGTTAGTGAAGGTAGGTCAGTTAAACAATTCTAAACTGAGAATCTTGAAATGTCAGCTGATCAGTTCAGAAAAAAGTATTTTTGGGTTTTTTTTGTTCACACAGCTAGTGCTGGCTCGGCCAAGCATTTATTGTCTGTTGCTATTGGCCAGTGAGAAGGTGGTGATGAGTTGCCTCCGTGAACCACTGCAGAACAAGTCCTGTTAATAGAATTACAATGCCATTAGAAAGATAATTTCAGGATTTTGACCCAATGACCCTGAAGGGCCAATGCCATGTCCAAGTTTCAATTATGAGTAAGTTAGAGGGGAGTTTGCAGGTGATGGAATTTCCATGTATCTACTTTGCTAGCCCTTATAAATAGTAGCTGTCATTGATTTGGAAGGTTTTGTCGAAGGAGCCATGGTGAAGTGCACCTTGTACATGGTTCACACTGCCACTGCTGAGCATCAGTGGTAGAGGGAGTCAATGTTTATGGACATGATGCTAATAAAGCACATTGCTTTACCCTGAATAGTGTCAAGTTTCTTAAATGTTATTGCATTTATTCAGGCAAGTGAGGAGTTTTCCATCACACTCCGAACTTGTGCCTTGTAGATGGTAGAAGGTTTTAAATAGTCAGCCGGAGTGTTCCATATTGCCAGATTCTTTGGCTCTGAACTGCTCTTGTAGCCACTGTATTTGCATGGCTAGTTCAGTGAGGTTTTGCTCCGTGTAATCCCAGAATGTTGATAGTGGGGCACTCAAGGATAGGAATGCCTTTGAGTGTCAAAAGGTGATGGTTAAATTTTCTCTTGGTGAAGATGGTCATTGCCTGGCCTTTGTGTTGTGCAAACAGTACTTGCTATACTTGTCAGCTCAAACCTGGATGTTATCCAGGTTTTCCTATATTTGGACATGGGCTGCTCCTTGTTTCTGAGGAGTAGTGAATTGTGCTGAATATTGTACAATCAGCAAACATCGCAACTTCTGATCCTAAGATGGAGGGTACATATGTAATATATGCATGTACATATGTACAATATGAAATGTTACAAAGCAATATGAAATAATCATTTCAGTTAATTAGACTGATGAGAGAAACTGGAGACAAAAAAATGCCAAATGCTGGGATTCAAGTTAGACAAGCTGAAGGCTGGAAGAACACAACAAGCCAGGAGGTGGAGAAGTCAACATTTTGGGTGTAACTCTTCTTAATGGGAAGAAGCTGGGTTTATTTTCCTTTGTGAAGAGAAAGTTGTGAGGAGATCTGATAAAGGTATTCAAAATCATGAGGGATCTCAATAGAATAAAGAGACAGTAGCTTAATGTTGGTGGAAGAAAGCAGAGAACCCCAATATAAAATGAATGACAACAAATTAATAAAAAGAGGGAAGTTTTTTTTTACCCAGCAATGGGTTGATTTCTGGAATGCACTGATTGAGTATGATGGAGGCAGATTCAGCATTTTTCTGAAGGGTAATGCCTATTTTCCTGATGGCAGTAAAGAATGAAGAGGGGTGGACAATGAAAACTTGAAAGTGCATAAACCATTTAAAATTATAACAATTTAATACACAGATAACTTCATAATCTCACAGTTGTATCCACTTGTGCAAACAAGAAGTCTACCTTGTGGTTGTTGAAGATTAAAAAAAAAAGCATTCAGCCATTTTTATCTATACTTCCCTTAACCAGAAATCATTCCAATGAAAGTGACGGATGTTATCACACCTGCACTTTATGATTGCTCAAGAAACTCAGAGGTAGGATATGAAAGTAAAGAGTCACAGCAACGATTGTAGCTGTAACAAGCAGATCTCAGCCCTTTGTCAGCACCCTGGAGTACATGGGCCGGTTTTGTTTTCTTCATTCATGCAAACGAATTATGCCAGCATTTGTTGGACATCCTTAGTTGCCCTTGAGATGTTCCATATAATTCATTCTTGAACACTTTGTATCTATTCCTGATTAACAATTTGTCAAATACATAGCCTGATGGAATGTTTTATAATGCTGTAGTGATTAAGAGGTATTTTTGTTCTGAGAAAATGAACTTTGTTAACACCATTTTGATTCAAAAAGCATGTATGCAAAGCCCTCAATATGCGCTTTAATAAGAGTATGTTGGAGGAACCGGTACCTTTTGCATAACTGCAGTTTACGCTCACTGCTGGGGCAGTTTAAAATGGTTATTTTGTGTTTATTTTTGGTTCAGCTAATTCTCCTCGCTGCTTGAATTAATGCATATGCTTGAGCAAACTTTGAGATTAGTGGATCTTTTAAGGAAAATGTTAATACTGTTTATTGCAAGCTCATCACCTGAACAATCATGCAAAGAATAATTGAAAAGGTTCTGTTCTACTGCTCATTGAAGAATCTGTGAAGTATATGAATAGACATTTCTGCATCTACACATCCTATTTACGCTCCTAACACTTGACTGCTCAAAAAGCTTTAATATGCACGTCACTTTTGCATGGCTAATGCATATTAATATGTCATCCCTGAAGAATTGGCCTGAAAATTGCAATTTCATACTTGAATGTAAGTTGGGCTCACTGGCCCATTGTATTGCAGCTAGGTCCACACACGTGTCACAGAAATAATGAATGAATACACCTGCCTGCTTTGCAAAGCATGGGGTCGTACAGGAGGCAGTAATGGATGATCAGAAGTTTTGTTAGGTGTTGAAACAATAAGAAAGTGAGAGAGAGGAGTTAGAATGGTTATGTCCCAGAAGGAGATCACTTTATTCATGCTGGATCTCTGTAAAAGAGATACACTCATTCGTTCTCAAGAGCCCTGAAAATTCTGTTATTCCGCTGCTTTACTAATGCCTGTTTGCCATGTTGCTTTGCACACATTGATTAGCTGAACATGTTTAGATAAATGCATCACATACCCTTTCACACCTAGGTGGCCAGCTGAAGGCACTGTGGCCACATCAGCAGCTCCTTCTGCTACTATTCTTCTTTCTTCTCTCACTGATGATGTTGAGCACTTTTAACGACCTTCTGCAGCATGATGTTGTATAAGGCACAGCAAACGAAGCCATTATGGAAATCCTTTTTGATGCAGCAGAAGGGTGTCTGTCTGGGCATCTGAACGGCATTTTCAGAAAGTCAGTGGCTTGTTCAATGGGCGTTCTGGTTCTCATGTCACTCTGGTTGTCCCATTCTTTTGTATCAGTGACAAAGCGCATCTCAAGTGTTGTCTATCATATCCTTAGATAGTAACCCTTGTTTCCAAGGAACTAATTATTGGAGGTGAGGAAATCTGTGAGAGAAATGACTTATGCACAAATGACTAATGACAACTTCCAGGAAATCTTGCAGGGGTGTACATAGCTGACTAGTGGTCACCTATCAGTGAATATTGATAAAGGGAAATGACTTGCAATTAATAAGTTATTCCTGGATGAGCTGGTGGTGCCTTGATTGCTGCATGTATTGGCCTATGATTCCCTGTACTTTCTGGAATTCACCACTACACCAAATGACAAAAATTTCCAGTGTCTTGACTTAACAGTTATGATGTTAATGTAAGTGGTTACACTGAGGTATTGATTGCCTGTGGCATGTGAAAACAGTCCTTATGTCTCCGGTGGATCTCTGGAAGGAGCTGGAAACACAGAAATTTATGGCCATTGATAATGCATGGCCACCTGATCATCTTAGAAGAATGTCTTGTTTCCGAAGGCTGCAGATGTCAACAGTGACCTGTTCCTGGGGCACTGTTGCTTCTTCATATCAAGGAAGCTGATTACAGTGATTATAATGAGGTCACCCATCTGGACTGCATGCAATATGAGCTGCCTGATTGGGGCAATTAATCTGGTCGAATCAGGGAGCCCTGGCTGACAGAGAAAAAGAGGAGTGTCAGAGATTCTGTCACTCTGCATGCTGACTCTGACCAGGCTTTGCCAGAGTCAAGGACTTCCCACGAATAATTTTAGAGTGAGTTGGTGACAGGACACTAGTCTCTGTTGAGTTATTTCACTGGTGAAGAGTATTCATGAAGAAACCTACACGCAAAAGTCGTCTTTGAGTTGGGATAAGCATTTCTTGCATCACGCAATTATTTAGGAAGCTTGACTTGTTTGAACCTGGCATTGAATATGTGGAAAGAATGCATTAGTTTTTTTCTGGACAAATGGCATAGAGGCAGATGAAAAGGCAGATGAACCATTTGGGCGGCACGGTGGCTCAGTGGTTAGCACTGCTGCCTCACAGTGCCAGGAACCCGGGTTTGATTCCAGCCTCGGGCGACTGTCTGTGTGGAGTTTGCATGGAGTTTTCACATTCTCCCAGTGTCTGTGTGGATTTCCTCCCACAATCCAAAGATGTGCAGGTTAGGTGAATTAGCCATGCTAAATTGCCCATAGAGTACGTTATTAATCATCGGTAAATACAAGGTTGGGGAATGGGTCTGCATGGGTTGTACTTCGGAGAGTCACTGTGGGCTTGTTGGGCTGAAGGGCCTGTTTTCACACTGTAGGGATTCGAATTCTAATTCTAAAAAAAAAAGCAGTAATTTTTCTGATAACCTATGGAATGGATAACATTGGCAGAGTTGCATATGGAGAAGAAAACTCCACACAAGTTAAATCTGATTTTCCCAGAGCTGGGGAGTTGGGGGAGGGTGAAACAGTACCTGGAATGCCAGTGCCGGACCCAAGACTCCATCAAGTGAGACAGAGAGAGTTTAGTACAGGAAACGAAGTTTAGCATAAGAATCATGGAAATGGACCTGTTTGGGTAAGAGGCATGGTCGACACAAGGTCAGGATCAGTGACGATAAAGTTCACATCAGTGTGAAGGTCCTGAACAAGCACATGAGCCATGTGAAGGCTGTGATCTCGCAAATGGTGCAGGAGAAAAAGTAGGCCAGCTCCTCAGAACAGTCAGAGAGGCTGCCAGAACTCGGAGGTTCACACTCTCCATCAAGTATTTCATGACCTCTGAATCTGAGATGGACATAATGGATGTAGCTGCATCGATGCCTTTGCCGGCAGAAGAGGTGAGGCATTCCTGGTGCAAAAGGTCAGCTCCCTTGTGTTATATGCTGCCCGTATTGGATGCCGAGTCAAAGGAACCTGATCCAGTGCTGAAATGTCCGAGGAGGCTCTCCAAGGAAAAGGACTGGCCCGTGTCCTTGGACTCGGGGGTGGGGGGGGGGGGGGGGGGGGGGGGGGGGGGGGGAGGAATGTAATGATTGTAATGAGATCAGCCAGCTGGATCTTATTGAGTATGAGTTCCCTGTTTGGGGCTGTTAGGTCCAATCAGGGAGCCCTGGCTGACAGGTTAAAAGAGGAGTGATCATGCAGCATTGCCCTTTGATGTGAAGGGCACTGCTTAGATTACTTAGTGTGGAAACAAGCCCTTCAGCCCAGCAAGTCCACACTGACCCACCGAAGCGCAACCCACCCAGACCCATTCCCCTACATTTACCCCTGCACCTAACACTACAGGCAATTTAGCATGGCCAATTCACCTAACCTGCACATTTTTGGACTGAGAGGGGAAACCGGAGCACCCGGAGGAAACCCACGCAGACACGGGGAGAATGTGCAAACTCCACACAGTCAGTCGCCTGAGGTGGGAATTGAACCCGGGTCTCTGGCGCTGTGAGGCAGCAGTACTAACCACTATGCCACTGTGCCACCCACAAACTTGCCACTTGCCACTCGGGTGTTTTCTTTCTTCCCGGTGGTGGAAATTGAATAAAGATTCGTGCACCTTGTGTCTTTGACTGTCTCACACCCGCACATACACAACATGGGTGCTGGGGAAAATATAAGCACTACCAAAGAAAAAGGAGTATCAGAGGTAAAAGAAAAAAAAGAACAGGAGTGTCAGAGGTTCTGTTTACTCTGAGAGCTTGCTCTGAGGGAAGTGGATCAGTGTCATGGACACTCCAAGTGTAAATAAAGGGTGACTTGGTGATGAGATATCGGCCTCTGTAGAGTTATTTCAGGTGTCACCCTTGACTTTACTGAGGCCGACTCCCCTTCAACTTTATGACACGGCCACATGCCTGAAACCCACGCAGTGTGTGTTGGGTCATATGCAGCTGGCACATGGTGCAAGAGTGAGTTTGCTGTAATTGTGCAGCAACATGTCCATGTGCCAACTATGTTAAAGTAGAGATTTGAGAGGCCCAGGGAATCACTTGTGGGCTCAGATCTATAAAACCTCTCTCTAGGTTCGTCCCGGAGATCGTACTCTTTGGTCGTCTGGAATAAAAACCTCTTACAGACAGTTTAGTTTAATTTTAGTCATCTCGTTTATCCACTTATAGCATCACTGTTACAATATAACACTGATACCTACAAGTTAAACTAACAAGGTTCTAATAACCATGGAGAGTAGGGTACCAGCTCTTCAAGTGCCCCAACAGGCTACTCCGATGTACTGCTACAAAGTGGCTTAAAAAAAAGAGGACTGTCAGAGTTCTGACACTTTGAGGGCTGACTCTGAGAAGGCTGTGCAGAGTCAAGGACTTTCCACGAGTGAATTAAGTGTGACTTGGTGACTGAATACCAGGCTCTGCAGCTATTCTCTGACCTTTTGGGTGTACACCCTGTGTTGGCATTATCACCTCCTTCGCGTTGGTTGTAATCCTCCCAGGCATAAGAGAGATGAACAGAGTCTTGAGAGGAAGAATATCATTGAGAAGCTTTCTTCAGTCTGAAAAGTGCCCCATGCTGACTCTGGCCTAATACGTTGGTTAACTCGAAGAGAGCTTTTCAAAGTGATCAGCCTGTACTCTGGCTTGCTCAAGAAGATTGAAGTAAACAGAAAAAACTTCCACTCCCAGCCACTGAGATCAGTTTCCTACAACAGTTTCTCCAATCTGAGTCCAGTAGACTGTTCTCACCTGAAGTGAGTTATCTGTCCTGGACTGCTTATTTAGGTTATGTACCATATCTAACCTTTTGCTTTTTTAATAAACTTAAGCAACCATAACAATCACTTCTGAGTTCTGAACTACTTCTTTGGAGTAATCAGTGACCCCGAACCTGAGAATTGACAGCATGAATACTGAAGGACTGCTGTAAAGACTGGGATCAGTTGCAGAGTGACCAATTACTCTAGAGAATGTATACTTTCTTTAAAGAAAAAGAGTCAATAACTGCATCCATGGAGTTGCCATCATTCTAAGATGTTTTAGTTAAAGAGCTTCTAGCAGGAGATAACAGTCAGGGCTCCTCTAGCAATGCAGCATCTTACTACAAGTCTGACAGTTCCTGGATTGTGTAGGATATTAAGGGAAGAAGGCAACCCCCCCCTTTACACCATAGTGGTTGCCATATTCTGTGATTTAAATGTCTAGCATCGCTGAGTACAACCATTTTGACAGCACTCGTGAAAATTGTGATCAGTTAAAGGGTCAACTTGATAGTTGTACAGGAGTTAGACTAGGTTTTCATTTCCCGAGAAATTACTTGCTCAATTATAGAGGAATCCTGCCAATTCTCCATTTTGAAATGGTATGTTTGGAGGGTACCAGATATTGTGGAAGGTTCCCATTGAAGTTTTCAATTACCTCAGAGTCTGCTACTCGGCGGATTCTGCAGAATTTTGATGCACAACCCCCATGCACACTGCCAAGTAGAATCTCTGGCCTTTAGAAAATCCTGGTCAATATTCAGAATGCAGTTGATTTCTTTCTATTCAAAAACAGTTATGCACTTCAATAATTTTGTTCTTAATTTTTGTTGGATACTAAAAGTATGGCATGCTTCATCACTATATTATTCATTTAGAATGATCTGACGGCAGGTCGTGAGAAGAAAATAACAATATTTGTTTATTTTCACTGTAGCATGAAAGAAACTGACTTGACCCACAAATCACGGAAAGGAACAAATTGCAAGCAGTGTCCAGTAGTTCATCCTCACTCTGTATGTGGAACAGATGGCCATGTCTACTCCTCTCTGGTAAGGATATGTTACCATGGGAAATAAAAATCTCTTATGTATTTAGGATTGATTTCTTCATCTTTATATTAAAAAAACCTTCAATTATGTGAGTGTGCACATTAACATCAATTCAGAATGCATTAGTAAAAAGAAGTAAAATGATTCTACTCATTGCAGATATTGGTGATATTTAATAGGGAACCAACATTTGTTATTGTTAAATCTTTACCTGGAGCATATCTGAAATGTTGGTTACCACATTTTCCATGGTTACAGTAGGTAGGTTCCCCTGTTATTTGAGGATGGAAATATTTATGGTATGGCCACCTTGACTGAGTTGTTTTGTTGTCTGCTTACCGAATGTGGCAAGATTAAAGAACTTGCAATTGCTTAGCTCTGTCTGACAATTGCTGCTCATTACCTTTTGGCACACAAGTAATTCTGTTTTGTAGCTTCACCAGGTTGATACCTTATCTTTAGGCATGCCTGGAGCTTTCCAAGTATTCACACTGCACTCTTCATTGAACCAGATTTGGTCCCTGGTTTGGTAATGGTGGAATTAGTCATATGCAGAGCCACAAAGTTGCAGATTATGCCTAAGTACATTTATGCTGTGCTGAAAACCTATAGTACCTCATTGATGCCCAATCTTGAGTTGGTAGATCTGTTCAAAATCTATTCCATTTACCACAGTAGTAGTGCTACACATGACCAAAGATATTATTGATATAAAGATGGAATTTCGTCAACCAAAGGACAGGCAGATACTTTTGAGACTGGCAGATTAGTGAGGATGAAGTCAAGTATATTCTTCTACCTGATTGGTTTCCTCATCACTTACTGCAGATCCAGTCTAGTAGCTGTGTACTTTAGGACTCAACTCGTTTGGTTAGTAATGGTGCTGCTGAGACATCCTTGCTAGTGAATATTGAACATCCCTTACCCAGAGTACACTTTGTGTCTTTGTCACCCACATTGCTTCGTCACCCACATTGCTTCCTCCAAGTGGTGCCCAATATGAAGAAGTACTGATTCATCAGCTAATGTGAGGGGTGTGGGAAGTTTCTATGCATGGTTTCCTTGCCCATGTTTAACCTGCTACAATAATATTTCATGGAACCCAGGGTCAGTGTTGAGAACTCACAAGCAATGCCCTCCTAATTGTGCTGCACCTCTGCTTGGTTTCACCTACTTTTGGACAAGACATTCCCAGGGTGGTGATGATGTCTGGGACACTATCTGTCTGTAAGGGATGATCCGTTAAATATTACTATGTTAGGCTGTTGCTGGACAGGCTTGTGAGATAGTTCTCCAAATTTTGGCACTAGCCCCCAGATGATAGCAAGAACTTTGGAGGGTTGGCATGACTGAGTTTGCCATTGTTGTTTTGGTGCTTAAATTAATGCCGGGTATTTCTCCTGGTTTCCGTTTAGCAGTTAGATAAAATTGATTGCCTTGCCAGACCATTTCAGAGGACAGTTAAAGTCAAACACATTGCTGAGAGTCTCAAACCACAAACGGGCCAGGCTAGGTAAGGGTGCAAATTTACTTCCCCAAATTCAGAGAACAGTTTCAGAGAACAGTTAAAGTCGAACACATTGCTGAGAGTCTGGAACCACATGTAGGCCAGACTAGACAACGATGGCAAATTTACTTCCCAAAGGGCATTAGTTAACCAGGTGGGGTTATTTTGACAATCAACAGTAGATTCATGGTCATTATTAGATGTTTTAATTCTGCAATGTTTAGAATTCAAGCTCCAACATCTACTATGTTGGGATTCTAGCAAAGGTCTCATGAGTCGTAGATTACTAGTCCAACAAGAATATGACTAGGTCATCACCTCCCACCTCCCCAAAACGTTGTTAGTGGGGCTTCAGCAATGAGAGCGCTATTGGATGTCAAGGGGCAATGTTTCCATTCTCTTTTGTTCAGATGGTTATTGCCTGACCCTTGTGACTGACATGTCATTTGCTACTTAGCAGCCTAGGTTGTCAATGTCTTGTCTGATGTGTTGGATTAGTCAATTTCTTGATGGAGCATGTTGGATTTTTTTTTTCGAAATAGGCTTTCTTTTCTCCCCTTAACCATTTTAACAATTTAATTTCCTCTTTTAAATAATCAACATACCTGATACTTGGTTCTCGATCCCACACCTGCACATATCCCAGTATGATAGTCAAGAGAAGTCTTTCTTGGGTTATCCCATTATCCTTTCAACAGATTGGGGCATTGGGCAGTCTTTGCTCATCTCCTGTTTTGTAGTTCTGATATCTTGCTTAGTATTCAGGGTATCAAATGAAATTTGCCTATCGTCCATATAAACAAGAGCAAAAAAAAACCTCCATTACTCTCTATTAGATTGATACCTTTTGGTGAATTGCAGTCCAGTGATTTATTTTGAGACCAGAAATATTTCCATTTTGTCATCTATTTTTCCTGCTTTTACCAATCAGTTCAATTTTGCACGTGATCATGTCATTCATCGACCCGAAAGAAATGTTATTGACCAAGAACATATTTGCATCTTTAAATCATGATTCAAATGTTTCCACTCCATTCCAGTTATGAACACATTTTGTTTATTTTATTTAATCAAACCTCTTGGAACTTTTTATTTCACAAAATAACATTTAATATTACATATGAATTCAGTTTATTATACTAAATTACCCCGAATCCAAACAGCAGTATTGTCAAACTACCAAGACTTGTCCATTTTATTTTTATTGTCTTGAGACTTTTTCTTCTTCGTTAAAACTTTTGGGAGGGAGCCACCTAGACTCGACTAAGCTCTTTTTTTGATAACTTGATCAACCCCTTAGACATCCTTGCTTGTACCCTTTTCTTTGCCTGTAAAAGGAACATGTTTTCAAGTTCAAAAACTAATGTTCTAGTGACAAATGTGTTTGCAACTTCTTTTGTTGTTGTTTCCCAAATATCTTCATATTTGTACATATTAGTCCTGAACAGATTAAGGTGGAACCTTTAAAACTTAAAATCGTCATCACTTTTGGGGCTGGGTTTTCACAGTTCTCTTGTGACAGGAGTGGGGGTAAATATGGGATGGGGAAAGGGGTCTGGAGGTTGGGAATTAGTATGGACAACATCACCCCAACAGGAGAAAATTCACAGGGGCAGATCTCGTGTCTACCAAAGCAGGTTGCCCATTAAGATGGATTAGGCACTAAGGGGAATTATTTATCAATTCATAATTCTGTTGCCATGGGAAAATGTCCATTCAAATTAAGAAAATGAATAGTTTAAAAGAACAATAGATTTAAATTAAGCAATATAAACTATTGTTATCTGGTGAATTTAAAATAGCTATTAGTACAAAGTAAGAGATCAACTGCAAACATGAGTTCATGACATTTTATAAACTTATCCAAAAGATAAACAGCCCAACTTGACTTCAAATGTTTTCTTCCTTCCTGTGCACCTTTAAAACTGTAGACTTGTGAATTAAGTCTTCAGTTTCACACCCAATTACAAATTGTCTCAAAATTGTTGCCAAAGAGAACACAATATTTAATGATTTGAAGTAGAAATTAAGAAATTGCAAATTGCTTATTATTTGTATTCCTTTTCAGTACGCAGGTAGTTGCGCTGTATAAATGATTTTTTAAAAAGTCGTCTTGTCTGTTTCACCTTAATTTAAAAGGTCATCTACCAATTATGACTTGATTATGAAGAAAATCTCCTGAATTCTCAAGTCGGGACCAGTTAACTCTACTCCTGTTGTTTTTAAACTTTTCACTCGAGTGCATCCAAACAATGCCAGTGCTACCAGATTCCCATTAAACGGTTGCAAGAAATTATTCTCGATATTACAACAATAACCTCTGGCATTCCAGCCCAAGTACATTTAACCAACAAGCTTAATATATTTTGACAAATAACAGCATTGTTTTCATGTAACTGTTCAGCAGTATTACATAAAATGATGCTTGGTCACAGCCTATTTCTTTAATGAATTCTAAGGTAATGAAACATGCAACTTCATGTGCTACCATCTGACAATTCAAAAAAGCATTCTCTTATTTGGAAGAAAAATGCTGTATGCTCATAGCATTTGGATAACTTATGTTGCACATACTTACAAGCATTCTATAAAGCTGATGCCATGCTTGAACTGTTTACATAATGTCTGAGACTTAGGCAATTTGTGAAGATTGCGGATACCTCATTCTTACAATACACTACTGTCTACCCTGCCAGACCAAAAAAATGACTTATTTTAAAATGTGAGACTGTGGGCATTATTAAGTGGGCCAGCATTTATTGCCCATCCATATTTGCAATGCAATTGTTGTGGTAGGCGGCTGCATTAGTCATAGAATTGCACAGCATTGAACAGACATTTTGGTCCAACCCGTCCAGTCCCATTTGCCAGATTTTTGGCCCAAATCCCTCATAAAGCCTTCCTACTTATGTACTCATCCAAATGCCGTTTAAATGGTGTAATTGTACCAGCCTCCACCACTTCCTCTAGCAGCTCATTCCGCACATGCACCACACTCTGCATGAAAAAGTTGCCTCTTAAATCTTTCCCCCTCACCTAATTCTATGCCCTCTAGTTTTGGACTCCCTATCCATCCATGTCCTGCACGATTTTATAAATTGAACAAGTGAGTATTTTGTGGTGTAAAAAGAACAAAGTTCAAGGAATTAGACCGAGTGACAGTGAAGGAATGCTGATATACCACAAAATTGGAATGTTATATGGATTGTAGGGAAAACTTCAAGTCCTAATGTATAGAGTTTGCACATTCTCTCAGGTGTCTGCGTGGGTTTCCTCCGGGTGCTCCCACAGTCCAAAAATGTGCAGGTTAGGTGAATTGGCCATGCTAAATTGCCCAGGGGCAGGGGTAAAATGTAGGGGAATGGGTCTGGGTGGGTTGCGCGTCGGTGTGGACCTGTTGGGCCGAAGTGCCTGTTCCCACGCTGTAAGTAATCTAATCTAATCATTTGTGAACAGTTGTGAACAGTTGAAGTCTGAGAACTAAACGCTGTGGAACCCCACTAATTACTATTCATCAACCCGAGAAGGACCCATTTATCCTGGCACTCTGTTTTCTGTCAGTCAGCCAATTCTCTATCCAAGCTAATGCTCTACCCATAACCTCTTGGGATCTAACCTTCTTGATCTGCTTTTATGTGGCACCTTGTCAAACGTCTTGCCTAGATATACCATATTCATCGGTTCCCCATTATCCACTTTGCTGGTTATATTCTCAAAGAACTCCAGTAAATTTGGGAAGCATGAATCTGTGCTGACACTGGTGAAATGAGCTTTATTTTTCCCAAGTGATCAGTTATCTCCTCCTTTTATAGACTGACTCCAGCAACTTCCCCAGGATATCTTATACATTTCACGACATGTCTGTGGCAATGTTTAAGATGGTAGATAGGTTCCCAGTCAAGTTGAATGCATTTTCCTAGATGACATCAAGCTTCTTGAGTGTTGCTGGAGCCATTACATTATTGGCTTTTGGGAGTACATATTTATATTTTAAAACTGAGGAATTTGAAAACTGAACAGTTCCTGGATTTATATGTTTTAAAGAGACATGTGAATGCTGGGAATTGTATTTAGCAGTATTTACAGAAGTCAAAAATTTGATATGGGCTGTTAATCACCTGATTTTTTTTTTAAAGAGGGTGAAGTCAAGTAACTTTGAACAACAGTCCAGCAAAGCAATCAGTTTTGTTGCTTTAATTGCTGAACAGACTGATTTGGAAGCCCCCTCAGACATCACTCATGCCACGCATTCCGTGGCTTCCGCCCCCCCCTCATTGTCACTGCCACACCCACTTCCGCCCCCTACAACATCACTGACACCACGCGTTCCATCACTTCCTCCCCTGCAGCTGCCGTCACCACAATCACGTCCATCCCCACTGGCGCCACTCACCTTACACCGCCGACACCCTCCCCCCAACTGATCCCACTGTCACCACACCCGCCACCCCAGAACCCTGGGGTGAGCATCACTTCCGCAAATGACATCACCCCCTTCCCTCCCCCACTACCACACCCACACCCACACCAATCACAGGCTCCAAACCTATACCAGGTCCTAGCTCCCAGCCCTGCCGAGTTTTCACCATTCCCCCCCAGACCTCCCCCTCACTGAGGACGAATGATCAGTCCTCAGTAAAGGACTTACCTTCATCCCCCTTCATCCACTCATCACTGAATTTAATACACATTGTGACGTTGAACACTTCTTCTGCCACCTCCGCCTCCGAGCTGACTTTTTCAATCAAGACTCCTGCCCACCTTCCGCGGACCCCTTCACCCATCTCCAACACACTCCAGCAACTGGACACCCCATGCCTGTCCATTACCTGCCCTTGACCTCTTTATTTCCAACTGCTGCAGGGACATTAACTGCCTCAACCTGTCTATACCCCTCCCCCACTCTAACTCCTCACCCTCACAACGCGCAGCCCTCCACTCCCTCTGCTCCAACCCCAACCTCCCCATCAAACCAGCAGATAACGGGGGTGCAGTAGTAGTTTGGCGCACCAACCTCTACACTGCTGAAGCCAGCCGCTAACTCGAGGACACCTCCTCCTATCGCCCCCTTGACCATGACCTCACCCCCCATCACCAAACCGTCATCTCCCAGACCATACAGAACCTCATCACCTCAGGCGATCTCCCATCCACAGCTTCCAACTTCGTAATCCAGGAACCCCGCACTGCCCGATTCTATCTCCTTCCCAAGATCCACAAGCCTGACCACCCTGGCCGACCCATCGTCTCTGGCCGGCACATCGAGATGTGCCCCACCGAACACATCTCCACCTACCTCGATACTGTCCTATCCCCCCTGGTCCAGGAACTCCCCACATACATTCTGGACAGCACCCACGCCCTCCACCTCCTCCAAGACTTCAGTTTCCCTGGGCCCCAACACCTCATCTTCATCATGGACATCCAATCCCTCTAGACCTCCATCCACCATGACCAAGGCCACCAAGCTCTCTATTTCTTCCTTTCCTGACGTCCCCACCATTACCCTTCCACTGGCACTCTTAATCGTTTGGCTGAACTGGTCCACACCTTCTACAATTTCTCCTTCGATTCCTCCCACTTAGTCCAGATGAAAGGGGTAGCCATGGGCACCCATGTGGGCCCCAGCTATGCCTGTCTCTTTGTTGGCTACGTAGAACAGTCCATCTTCCGTAGTCACACTAGCACCACTCCCCACCTTTACCTCCACTACATTGAATACTGCATTGGTGTCACCTCTTGGTCCCATGAGGAGGTTGAATAGTTCATCAACTTCACCAACACATTCCACACTGACCTTAAATTCACCTGGACCATCTCTGACACCTCTCTCCCCTTCCTGGACCTCTCCATCTCCATCAATGGTGACCGACTCAACACTGACATTTTCTACAAACGCATTGACTCCCACCCTGCCTCCTGCAAAAATGCAATCCCTTATTCCCAATTCCTTCGCCTCCGCCACATCTGCTCCCAGGATGACCAGTTCCACCGTAGAACACACCAGGTGGCCTCCTCCTTCAAAGACCGAAATTTCCCCTCCCATGTGATTGAAGATGCCCTCCAATGTATCTCATCCATGCCCCGCATCTCAGTCCTTGAACCCCACCCATCCAAGGACAGAACACCCCCCCACCCCCACCCCCATCCTCACCTTCCATGTCACTAACCTCCATATACATCACATCATCTGCTGACATTTCTGCCACCTGCAAATGGACTCCACCACTAGGGATGTATTTCCCTTCCCACCCCTATCTGCTTTCTGTAAAGACTGTTCCCTCTGTGACTACCTGGTCAGGTCCACGCCCCCCAACAGCCCACCCTCCCCTCCTGGCACCTTCCCCGTAACCGCAGGAATTGCAAAACCTACACCCACACTTCACCCCTCATCTCCTTTTAAGGCCGCAAAGGAGCCTTCCACATCCTTCAAAGCTTCAACTGTACTTGCACACATCATTAATTATATCTGTTGCTTCCGATGCGATCCCCTCTATACTGGGGAGACAGGGCACCGACATGCAGAGTGTTTCAGAGAACATCTCTGGGATACCCGCCACAATCAACCCCACTGCCCTGTAGCCGAATATTTCAACTCGCCCTCCCACTCTTCTGAGGACATGCAGGTCCTGGGCCTCCTCCGTCGCCATGCCCTTACCACCCAATACCTCATCATCTGCCTCAGAACACTTCAACCCCAGGGCATTAATGTGGGCTTCACCAATTTCCTCACTTCCCCTCCCCCCACCTTATCCCAGTTCCAACCTTCCAGCTCAGCACCATCCTCATGACCTCCCACCTGTCCAACTTCCTTCCCACCTATCTGCTCCACTCTTCTCTCTGACCTATCACGTTTACCCCCACCTCCATCCATCTATTGCTTTCTCAGCTACCTGGCTTCCAGCCCCACCCTCTCCCATTTATCTCTCCATCTCCAAGGCTCCCAGCCACATTCCTGATGAAGGGCTTTTGCCTGAAATGTTGACTTTCCTGCTCGGATGCTGCCTCACCTGCTGTGCTTTTCCAGCACCACTCTAATCTGCAGTACCCACTTTTGCCTGATTTGGAAGAGGTCCTATGCTGACAATTGCCTAGCAACAACCACTGAACTAAAGTTATTGTTTTCAGCACACACCTAAATGTGGCAATTAGGGAAGAAATCTCCAAGATGTTGGCACCAAAACAAAAAGACCTCTCTCTCTCTCTCTCTCTCTGTCTCTGGGGTGCAACAGTGGAGGGAATCTTACAACAGGACAAGCTGCACAGATCGTGCTTAATTTAAAAAAACAATGTCTTTTGAGAATCTGAGGAAGTTCCGGAAATCAGTATCTTTTGCTTTCTCTTAACTCTTTTGAAAGCTTAGCTGTTACTTCTGCTCAAAGTCAAAGTCTAATATGACTCTTAGCTAAACTGAAGTAAGATGTAATGATCTCCCCATTGACTCTGTGGATTGGACTGTGAAGTCCTCCCATTTTGGACCCTTTGTTTACCAAGGTGTCTTAACACTTGCCTTATTAAAAAAAAAACATATTGTCTCTGCAGAATTGTATTGTCTTGTCTGGCATGTGATTGTGTGTTTACGATTAAGGGAATATTGTTTAATTCTGAATCATGGCAAGCCAGTGTTCAAAGACACTTGGAGATAGGCATCAAAATAAACTTCTTATCAGCAATTCCCATATCCTATTGAAGGAAAAGGAAAAAAGTTAGGTGGGTTGGGAGTGAGGGAAAGGTAGCAAGGAAGATGGAAGAGAAAAATAGGATGCAAGACAGTGGGAATGTTGACAACTTTGAAATAAAGTAATACTCAGCTACTTAGCTGGGAAACCTTGGAATTATTGAAGAAATCATTCACATGAATGTGGTACCACTACTTAAAAGCTGTGTATTCTCAGGAACTTCCCATCTGACTCCTATTAATTTGAATTCAAACTTTTTTTAATCACAAAGTTTCTATCCTAAACTTCCACCGAGGTCAGTGAATGAGAAGTAAAAATTAAAATAATTTATGACACTGTTGATTGATCCTATCTTACAGCAAATACCTCATTAATGTTATTCCAAAGGCAAATATGTCAGCAAAAGGAGAACTGACACCAGAGCTGAGATCTGATTTTTTTTCTTCAGGCATGAATTATTTTGAATGTGCCTTCAAACTGCATCACAACTTTGCAACATCTTAGAATAGAGCAAGCATGTGTCATTGTTGATCATATTTCAGAGTGACTGGACGTAGCAAATAGTCTGAAGTCAACAAAAACAAATTGGTACTTGCTGGTATGACATGCAAAACTTTTAATCCTGGTGTTATGCTACCATTGTAACAGAGTTAACTCACTTGTTACAAAAGTGAGTCAGCATTCTGTCTCTGGTTTTGAATGTTGGAAATGCTTATTTCAAATGGATAGCTCCTTTATTAGTATATGTATTTAAGGCTAAATCTGTCCCACATTCTAGCCTCCTGTTGCTCAGATGAAATGAACGTTCACAATTGCTGGAGACAAATGTGCCAATACCTGATTTAACGGCCCTAACTAGATAATGTGAATACTTACATCATTCCCTGGTGTTTAAACTGTGCTAAACCATTGTGTGAATTGTTCACTCATTTTCCCCTCAGCAGTGGGGAATTAATGGGTTTACAAGTGGTAGACTCCCAACTTGGATTGTTTGCAAAACACTGAAAAATTATGGTGGTATGCTAACCAGGCTGCACAAGAACTCACATAATAGGATTCCTGCATCTGCACCCAGAGATGGTTAGTGAAAGAAAAAGCTCTTATTCCCAAAAGAAGCTGAGGCAGCAGAGTGATAGCACTAAGGCGTGCAGATGAATGACAATGTAATAGAACATTGAACATTACAGCGCAGCATAGACCTTCGGCCCCAATATTGCACTGACCTGTGGAGTCAATCTGAAGCCTATCTATCCTACACTATTCCATTTTCATCCATATGTTTATCTAATGACCATTTAAATGCCCTTAAAGTTCGCGAATCTACTACTGTTGCAGGTGGTGCATTTCATGCCTCTATTACTCTGAGTAAAGAAACTACCTCTTACATCTATCCTGTATCTAATACCCCTCAATTTAAAGCTGTATTCCTTCGTACTAGCCCTCACCATCCGAGGAAAAAAGCCCCCACTGTCCACCCTATCTAGCCCTCTGATTATCTTATATGTCTCAATTAAGTCCCTTCTCAACTTCTCTCTAACAAAAACAACCTCAAGTGCCTCAGCCTTTCCTCATAAGACCTTCCCTCCATACCAGGCAAATCTCCTCTGCACCCAATGCAAAGCTTCCACATCTTTCTGAAAATGCGGTGACCAGAACAAAATGCAGTACTCCAAGCTTGGCCACATCAGAGTTTTGTACATGCCTCTGACACTCAATTCCTCTACAATAAAAGTTAACACACCATTTGCCGCCTCAATAATTCGATCAACCTGGGTGGCAACTTTCAGGGATCTATGTACGTGGACACTGCGATCTCTCTGCTCATCTACACCAACAAGAATCTTACCATTAGCCCAGTTCTCTTTATTTCTGTTGCTCCTTCCAAAGTGAATCACCTCACACAGTTCCACATTAAACTCCATTTACCACCTCTCAGCCCAGCTCTGCAGTTTATCAATGTCCCTCTGTAACCTGCAACATCCTTCGGCACTATCCACAACTCCACCAATCTTAGTGTCATCCACAAAATTACTAATCCATCCTTCTAGGCCCTCATCCAGGTCGGTCATAAAAATGACAAACAGCAGTTGGCTCAAAACAGACCCTTGTGGTACACCACTAGTAACTGAACTCCAGGATTAACATTTCACATCAACCACCGCCCTCTGTCTTTTCTCAGCCAGCCAATTTCTGATCCAAACTGCTAATTCACCCTCAATCCCATGCCTCCGTATTTTGTGCAATAGCCAACTGTGGGGAACGTTATCAAACTCCTTACTGAAATCCATGTATACCACATCAAGCGCTTTCCCCTCACCCACCTGTTTGGTCACCTTAGCAAAGAACTCAACATTTGTAAAGCAGGACCTACCCTTCGCAAAACCATGATGATTATCCCTAATCAAATTATTCCTCTGTAGATGATTATAAATCCTCTCTCTTATAACCTTTTCCAACACTTTACCCACAACCATAGTAAGGCTCATTGGCCAATAATTACCAGGGTTGTCTCTACTCGCCTTCTTGATCAAGGGGACGGTATTTGCTATCCTCCAGTCTTCTGGCACTATTCCCTTAGACAATGATAAGATAAAGATCAAAGCCAAAGGCTATGCAATCTCCTCCCTGGAATCCCAGAGACTCCTACGATAAATCCCATCTGGCCCTGGGGACCTATCTACTGTCACACTTTCCAGACTTGCCAGCACCACTTCCTTGTGAACCTCAATCCCGTCTAGTCTAGTAGCCTGTATCTCAGTATTCTCCTCAACAACATTGTCTTTTTCCAGTATGAATACTGATGAAAAATATGCATTTAGCACTTTCCCTGTCTCCTTGGACTCCATGCACAACTTCCCACTACTGTCCTTGATTGGCCCTAATCTTTCTCTAGTCATTCTGTTATTCGTGATATGCTGATAAAAATCTTTGGGGTTTTCTTTGATCCTATCTGCCAACAACTTCTCCTGTCCCATCCTGGCTCCTCTTAGTTCTCTCTTTTAGGTCTTTCTGGTCACCTTGTAACTCTCAAGTGCCCTAACTGAGCCTTCACGTCTCATCCTAGCATAAGCCTCCTCCTTCCTCTTGACAAGAGATTCAACTTCTTTAGTAAACCACGGCTCCCTCGCTCAATCACTTCCGCCCTGTCTGACAGGTACTTACTTGTCAAGGACACGCAGGAGCTGTTCCTTGAATAAGCTCCACATTTCAATTGTGCTCATCCGCTGCAGTATCCGTCCCCATCCTGTGTATCCTAAATCTTGCCTAATCACATCATAATTATCTTTCCCCCAGCAATAACACCAGCCCTGCGGTAAGGGATAGGTATATACCTTTCCATGGCTAAAGTAAACATACCAAATTGTGGTCACTATCACCAAAGTGCTCACCTATCTCAATATTAGATTAGATTAGATTAGATTACTTACAGTGTGGAAACAGGCCCTTCGGCCCAACAAGTCCACACCGACCCGCCGAAGCGTAACCCACCCATACCCCTACATTTACACCTTACCTAACACTACGGGCAATTTAGCATGGCCAATTCACCTGACCTGCACATCTTTGGACTGTGGGAGGAAACCGGAGCACCCGGAGGAAACCCACGCAGACACGGGGAGAACGTGCAAACTCCACACAGTCAGTCGCCTGAGGCGGGAATTGAACCCGGGTCTCTGGCGCTGCTAGGCAGCAGTGCTAACCACTGTACCACCATGCCGCCCAATATCTAACACCTGACCAGTTTCATTACCCCATACCAAATCCAATGTGGCCAAGCCCCTTGTTGGCTTGTCTACATACTGTCAGGAAACCCTCCTGCACACATTGGACAAAAATTGACCCATCTAAAGTACTCGAATTGTAGTATTTCTAGTCAATATTTGGAAAGTCGAAGTCCCCCACAACAACTATCCTGTTACCCTCACTCCTATCCAGAATTATCTTCGCTATCCTTTCCTCTACATCTCTAGAACTATTCAGAGGACTGTAGAAAACTCCCAACAGAGTGACCTCTCCTTTCCTGTTTCTAACCTCAGCCCATACAACCTCATCAGATGAGTCCTCAAATGTCTTTCTGCCACTTGATTAGCAATGCCACACCTCGCCCTCTTGTACCATCTTCTCTGTTATTACTGAAACATCTGAATCCCGGAACTTGTAACAACGATTCCTGTCCCTGTTCTACTCATGGCTTGGAAATGGCTACAACACTGAAGTCCCAGGTGCCAACCCATGCTGCAAGTTCACCCACCTTATTCCAAATGCTCCTGGCTTTTGAAGTATACACACTTCAAACCACCTTCCTGCTTGCCAGTGAACTCTTGCGACCTTTAAATCTCATTTCTGACTTTACTGTTCTCAACCTCCTGGACACTGGAATTACAATTTAGGTTCCCATCCCCCTGCTGAATTAGTTTAAACCCTCCCAAGGAGCATTAGCAAAATCTGCCACCCCCCCAAGAATATTGGTACCCTCTGAGTCAGGTTTGTAGACCTCCCACCTGCCCCAGAATGAGCCCCAATTATCCAGGTATCCAAAACCCTCCATCTTGCACCATCCCTGTAGCTATGTTCAACTCCATTCCCATCCCATTTCTTGCCTCGCTAACACATGGCACGGGCAACAAACCAGAGATAACAACTCTGTTTGTTCTAGCACTAAGCTTCCACCCTAGCTTCCTGAATTTCTGCCTTAAATCCCCATCCCTTTTCCTACCTATGTCGTTCATGCCTATGTCAACCATGATATGGGGCTGCTTGCCCTCCCCCTCAAGGATCCCAAAAGCACAATCCGAGACATCAGGAACCCTGGCACCCAGGAAGCAATGTACCAACTGTGGGTCTCTGCCGTTCCAACAGAACCTCCTATCTGTCCCTCTAACTATGGAGGCCCCAATGACTAATGCTACGGTCATCTGCCCCCTTTCTTTCTGAACAACAGGAACAGACTCTGTGACAGAGGCCTGTATCCCATGGCTTACCCCTGATAAGTCCATGCCCCAACATTATCCAAAAGGGTATACTTGTTACTGAGGGGAACGGCCACAATAATCCTTGCACTGCCTACCAGTTCCCTTTCCATCACCTGAATGTTGCACATCTGCCTTTTCCTTGCATCTGAGATGTGACTACCTCCCTGTAGCTCCTGTCAAGAACCCCTCTGCCTCCCATAAGATCCGAAGTTCAAACAGCTCCTGCTCCTGTTCCCTAATGTGGTTTCCGAGAACCTGGAGTTGGATGCACTTCCTGCAGATGGAGTCAGCAGGGACACTAGTGGTGACCCTTACCTCCCACATTCTGCAGGATGATCATTCAACTTCCTTAACCGCCATTCCCACTGTTCCACATTCCCAAAGAGACTGTAGAAAAATAAAGAATAAAAAAAACTAGTTACCTTATCAATCCGGAGCACAGAATGATGGATGTTCCCTCCAGGTCAAGAACAAGGTAGGTTGAATGTTGAGAGGAGGGCTCCACTCCGGCACTATCCAGCAACATCTGTAATGCTACCAAGCATTTGTGACATTTAAATGTCTTGGAGGGCACCAATTTCAAAAATCTTATCAAACTTTCATACCTTTGAAAGCAACAGTGAAATCAAGGCAATAAATTCCCCTTGTGAGTTCTTTTGGTTACTAGTGCCACATTTACTGAGTGGAAGGCCTCAGAATCTACCATAAAGCCTTGACATTTGATAGATCACCATTCCAGTCACAGCTCTCATTGAAATGTCAGGCTGTAAACTCTTAACTCTCTGATTGCAATCAACAAGAAATAATTCTGTGGTTGCTCCAGTGGTACGCATCATGGAGTTAAGTATATCTCCGTGCTTTCACAATGTGCCAGGAAAAGCTTCAATGTTGCTATGTTGCTGTCACACCTAGCCACAATATTGAAGATGTTTTTTAAAGCTACCATTTGTAAAATTTGGCACTTACCCAATTTTCCTTGTGAAACTGATAATAGGCTATTTAAAATGTAACCCGGGGGGGATCCAAGATGGCGGCGACCCAGCAAG
>NC_057710.1:141643146-141667533 GCF_004010195.1 Chiloscyllium plagiosum | reverse complement strand
GTTCTATATCTGCATGTTAATCATACATAATCTTCAACATTTTTTGTTTATTGAAATGTGTGTCCTGTACCCCAGTGAATTTAGGTAGATAATGGTTTGGCAAGACTGTTCTACCTTGCTTTCTGACATGATCTCTGGTGGAGATGGTAATTTCTGAGATATAACATGGCATAGGATGCGAGCATTACTGGCTGGCCAGCATTTATTGTCTGTTCCTCTTTAACCTTCAGAAGGTAGTGGTGAGCTACATGCTTTCTTGAACTGCTGCAGTTCACATACTGTAACTTGACCCACAATGCCTTTAGGGAAGAAATTCCAAGATTCTAACCCAGCGACAATGGTGGAGTGGTGATATATTTCCAAATCAGTATGGTGAGTAGTTGGGAGGGAACTTGCAAGTTGCTGTGTTTTCATGTATATGCTGCCCTTGTCCTTCGAGATGGAAGTAGTTGAGGTTTGCAAGATGCTGTCCAAGGATCTTTCTGCATTGCATTTTGTAAATAGAAGTGTGTACTCCTGAATATCGGTGGTGGAGGGAGTGGATGCTTGTGGATGTGCTGCCAGTCATGGGTGCTGTTTTGTTTTGAATGGTGACAGGCTTCTTATGTGTTGTTGGAACTACACCCATCTTGGCAAGTGGGGACTATTCCATCACACTCCTGAGTTGTGCCTTGTTGATGTGGACTGGCTTTGGGGAGTCAGAAGGTGAGTGCAGTATTCCTCGTCTCTGACCTGCCCTTGAAGCCACAATATTTATGTGGTGAGCTCAGTTGAATTTCTGGTCAATGGTAACCGTGAGGAATTTGGTACAGTGGGGTACACTATTGGATGGCAAGGGGTGATGATTGGTTATATTGTCTCTCATTGGAGATGGACATTGCCGAGGATTTGTGTCATGTGAATGTTAGTTGAAACTTTATTGCTGGAACAGCACAGCAGGTCAGGCAGCATCCAGGGAACAGGAGATTCGACGTTTCGGGCACAGGCCCTTCTTCAGGAATGAGCAGAGAGTGTTCAGCAGGAGAAGATAAAAGGTAGGGAGGAGGGACTTGGAGGAGGGGCGTTGGAAATGTGATAGGTGGAAAGAGGTCAAGGTGAGGGTGATAGGTCGGAGTAGGATGGAGGCGGAGAGGTCAAGAAGAAGACTGCAGGTCTGCAGGAAGAAGGGCCTGTGCCTGAAACGTCGAATCTCCTGTTCCCTGGATGCTGCCTGACCTGCTGTGCTGTTCCAGCAATAAAGTTTCAACTTTGATCTCCAGCATCTGCAGACCTCACTTTCTCCTCATGTGAATGTTACTTGTCATTTATCAGCCCAAACCTGGATATTGTCCAGATTCTGTTGCTTTTGAATATAGACTGCTTCAGTATCTGAGGAGTCGCAACTGGTGCTGGACATTGTGCAATCATCAGTGAACATACCCTCTTCTGATCTTATGATGGAGGGAAGGTCATTGGTGAATCAGCTGAAGATGGTTGGGCAGAGGACACTACCCTGAGGAACTCCTGCAGAGATGACCTGGAGCTGAGATGACTGAGCTCCAATAACCACAATAATCTTCCAATGTGCCTGATATGGCTCCAAACAGTGGAGAATTTTGTCCCCCAGTACCTGTTGATTTCAGTTTTGCTAGGGCTCCTTGATGCCTCATTTGGTTGGACGTGGCCTTGATGTGAAGAGCTGCCACTCTCCCCTAACCTCTGGAGTTCAACTCTTTTGTCCATGATTGAAGCAAGGCAGTAATGAGGTCAGTAGCTAAGTGACCCTGCAGAACCCGAGCATTGCTCAATCCAAATAAATTTGCACAGTGAATCTGTGATCTTAAGTAATATGGTGAGTATATCATGCCTCCGAAAGGTCTGCACATATGCTAAAGACTACTGACTGAAATAATTTCTTCATATGCATTTAACAGACTTAATGTGACACTCACTTGAAGTGTTCTGTATCATTCTGACAATTGGAAATTTGGAGAAATTAGGAGTACACAGAATAAATTCTGCTCCATTACAGTAAATAGGTTAATGGCAGTTTTGGACTAAGGGATTCATAGAGATCCTCTGTGTCCTCATGAGATTCTATGTTGCTGTGTCCTCTATGGTGACTCTGGCATGCCTTGCACATCCTCATTAACTTTTTGATGTCAGCATTGATCACTGGCTCATATACCAGTTGTCCCACATGCTACATATCCATATGTCCTTGTTGTAGTTGTGGCAGTATCTCCTGGCAGAGAGCTTTGGCTGCAAGTACTTTCCTTTGAGAATTACGCCCTTCAAGATACTGAACTGATCTCTGTAAAGCTAAAAGCATCTGTGACAGTACTTGGCACCTTTGTCATGACAGATGACCAATCAATGATAACTTTCCACAGTTTCTTCAGTTATAGGGCAGTAGCTGTTTTGTGTTAACAAAAGTGCAGCAGATTAATTTTGAGCACATCTTTCACGTCAATAGTCACCAGTAGATAGGATAGTGAAGAAGGCATTTGGTATGCTTTCCTTTATTGGTCAGAACATTGAGTTAAGGAATTGGGAGGTCATGTTGTGGTTGTACAGGACATTAGTTAGGCCACTTTTGGAATATTGTGTGCAATTCTGGTCTCCCTCAGAAGGATGTTGTGAAACTTGAAAGGGTTCAAAAAAGACTTACAAGGATGTTGCCATGGTTGGAGGATTTGAGCTCTAGGGAGAGGCTGAATAGGCCAGGACTGTTTTACCTGGAGTGTCGGAGGCTGAGAGGTAAGGTTTATAAATCTTATAAAGGTTTATAAAATCATGAGGGGGATGGATAGGACAAACAGACAAGGTGTTTTCCCTGGGGTGGGTGAGTCCAGAACTAGAGGGCATAAGTTCAGGGTGAGAGGGGAAAGATATAAAACGAACCTAAGGGGCAACTTTTTCACGCAGAGGCTGGAGCGTGTATGGAATGAGCTGCCAGAAGAAGTGATGGAGGATGGTACAATTACAACATTTAAAATGCATCTGGATGGGTATATGAATAGGAAGGATTTAGAGGAATATGGGCCAGGTGCTAACAAATGGGACTAGATTAGGTTAGAATATCTGGTCAGCATGGACGGATTGGACCGATGTGTCTTTTTCCATGTTGTACATCTTTATAACTCTAATATCCATGCTGGCTACTTGTAGGCCCAGTGGAACTCAGCATCCTTGACTGAATCTATCCTGGTAAAACCAAGGACTGCAGATGCTGGAAACTAGAGTCTAGATTAGAGTGGTGCTAGAAAAGCACAGCAGGTCAGGCAGCATCCGAGGAGCAGGAATGTCAGCATTTTGGGCAAAAGCCCTGAATCTATCAACCTGCACAGTGTATTAAAGCTAATCATTTCTCCAACCATAGCAGACTTTAAAGTCCTACACGGAGCTGGTATGTGGTGCACTTGTCAGTAGTTTGCAGTGGATTAGCTCCAATGGCGTGTGATCAGTTTCCACAGTGAATTGTTTACTGAATAAGTAGGTGTGGAATCTTGTACACCAAATACCAAGGCAAGTTTTTTACTATATTGGAGTAACTGGATTTTGCTTGAACTAGGCTTTTGGATTAGAATACAATGGTTTTGCCACTTTGTGTGATCCAGGCTCCTATCCCTTCCTGTGAATTGACACTTCAACTTCCAATTGCTTTCTTCCTTGGGTCATTGTACTCAGTGTGCTGCTTTCTGCTGATACCTCTTGTTTGAGAGATTCAGGCATCTGTTGATAGTCTTCCTGCCATACGTTTGGCATCTCTTTGCATTCCATCTTATCCAGCTCATACTTGAGTTTTTCTTGTATCTAAACACTCCAGGAACATTAATTAATGGAGTTGTAGTGCCTTTGTGATACAATATGGAATCACCTTTCAAACTACTTATAGTTTTGAACCAGATTGAAAGGATTTTTTTCTAGCACCCAGACTTGATCCATATAATGTCTTAGGTTCACGGAAAGCCTGATCCTTCTCTGTTTGTAGTTGTTGTACTCTGGTTCTTGTCTAGAGTTTCTCTTGCTTGAATATCTTGTATGGGCTTACAATTGCTTAGGTCAGCTTAGTGGCACAGTGGCTTAGTGGTTAGCACGATTGCCTCACTGCGCCAAGTTCGATTCTGTGTAGGGTTGGCACATTCTCCCCCTGTCTGCACGGGTTTCCTCTGGGCCTCTGGTTTCCTCCCACAATCCAAAGATGTGCAGGTTAGGTTGAGTGACCCCTGGTATATGCGCAGTTGTAGGTTATAGTGTAGGAGCGGAGGTGGGGGATGCTTTTCAGTCTATCAGTGCAGACTCAATGAGCTGAATGGCCTCTAGCTGCACTGTAAGGATTCTATAATTCTAGGTCTGTGGTACACTCCTTGCTGCTAATGGTGCTTTGTCTGTCTTCTGCTTGGTTGTGAATTTTTGAGCCTCTAACTCTGACTCTGGAGCCAGGTTTCTTGTACAGGTTAGTCCAGTGTCCTTTGTTTTCCATATCTTGCATCGGTCTTGGAATGTCATGGCTACTGTGTCCATACGTTGGCTGCATCTAGTGCTTGCAGGTGTTGTTGTTTAGTTATAAAGTTGTCCAGTTACGTAGAACGTAGAACATTACAGTGCAGTACAGACCCTTCAGCCCTCTATTCTGTCATCATTTAGCAAAGAGTAAGTGTTGTAGCATTTCTATTTTGCTCAAAAGGTCAGTTTGGAATCCTTGGATAGTTGCTGAAACAATCAATAGCTCCATTATCAGTTACATCAGTTTGTCGTCTGAAAAATCACATTTTGTTCCCCTTGTTACAGCGTTATTGACAAATGTATCCATTGATTCCTACAGCTGTTGCCTATAGACCATCAACTCTAGGTGATGAATTCGAAAATTTGCTCCTACACAAAGTTGCTCCTCTAGCACTTTCTATATCTTTTGTGGGATCAACTTGGTGCTGTCCACATAAGCTACAATATTGATTCCAATTAATCCCTCCTTCCCAATTGCATTGGGTATTTCATCGGCTTACTTTCTCTATTTCTGCAGCTGTTTGGACTATGAAGCATTTGTTGCCACCTTCGTTTAAAAGGTTTGTAGTTGGATAAGAAATACGAGAGCCTCCAATTCTTGCCAGGGAATTTGTAATCCATGCTTCTGCTGTTGTTGGACCAATTGTAAATGCTTTAGAGTTGCAGGAATTTTCAGAAGTTGTACCATTACGGTAACATTCTAAATGCATTTGCAGCAATGTATTTGTTGTGCTGTCTGCCTTTTATTTTTTGTCTGTGCTTCAAGTGATCTGAGTTAAGATGAAGTATGTGACCTTCATATCCTTAAGTCACAAACTGTTACAGTAATGATCCCATGAGCATGCCCATTAAAGATCTCCTGATATTCCTAACCATGAGGCATTACACAAGAGTACATCAATCAGGTTTATAGTAAATTACGTATGTTTAATGTGTAAAAACATTTAAAACTTACCTACCGGTACATATAAGTCATTGTTGAGCCTGAGGGACTGTCAAAGAAGAAGGGGCCTGCGTAATAAATAAAATTGGTCAGTTTGAAGAAACTGCCTGAGCTAACCCAAATGGTGAAATGTCTATATTCTCATTATCTCAGATTTTGCAGTCAACTTGCCATTGACTCAAACAGCTATAACAGTTTAGAGAGGATTCCTCCCGAATTTCATTACAGCACCATTTTATGGGTGGGGTTGGGGATGTGATGTCTGGTCCCTAGAAACAATGAAGCCAACTAGCAGGATGTCAGAATGGGTCCTGAAATAGAGATCAAGGAACTTGTTATTGTTCATCTTCTTTCCCATAGTAGTTATGACTTAGAATGCGAATAAAACCCAGTTCCTGCAATCAATAATGTTTAACAACTTGAATTTTTTTGCATTGAGAATAGTGCATAAAAGATTGAAATTCACATCAAATTCTGTTCTGTTATATTTGCAAGAGTCTGTAAATGTTCATCTTGTAAAGATGCAGCATACTATTAATAGCAACTTTTGGATTTCTACCTTTGACTGCATAATGAGCATGTGCCAGAAACTGCTCCATTTTACAATGTAATGACCATCAGCCAGTTTTACCAGCTAATTCCTGGCGATTATTTTGATCTAGCAACAAGGTCAGTTTAATGGATGTTGCAGACTTGAAATGTGCTATTTGAAACCTGATTTGTACTTAACATAACGCATATTTATGATTTTTTGATCTTTCACTTGACTTTATTTTCTGATGATAACCATTAATTTGAATTAGCATTATGCTTCCCTGTACTTTATCAGTAAGGTATCCAATAGTGAGCAAGAAACCCACTGTCTCCCTTAGTTACCTGCACTATACCTCCTCACATCTTGCTGCCTGTAAAGATTCCATTCCATTCTTCCAGCTTTTCTGTCTTTATTGCATTTGTTCTGATGATGCTACCTTTCACAGGGGGGGCCTCAGAAACAATACTTTTTTCCTCAACTGAGGATTTCTCAGGCCCTCCGCCATATCCAGCCCATTTCCTAAACCTTAGCCTCCATTCATTCCTTCTCTTCCCTCCCACAAACTGACAGGGTCCCTCTAGTCCTCACTTTATATTACCTTCTCTTCCTTTGTCAGGATTCCACGGAAACCACTCCCTCCAAATGATCTGGTCCACTCTTCCTCCTCACACCTCCACAGCGCCTACACATGCAGTCGTAGAAGATGCAATACTTTTCCATTTACTTCCTCCCTCCTCTCTAAGACTCCAGACCCCCTTCCAAGTTGAAGCAGCGATTTACCTACATTTCACTCAATCTAGTCTACTGTATTCACTGCTCACACTGCGGTCTCCCCTGCATTGGAGAGACAAATCACAGATTAGGAGACCTATTTATAGAGCACCTATGTTCTGTCCGCAATATTGCTATCAGTTGCTTGTTATTTCAACTCACCATTGTGTTCCCTGGCAAACATCTCTGTCATGGGTTTGCTGCAGTGCTCCAGGAAGGCTCAGCACAAGCTGGAAGAACAGAATCTCATTTCCATATGGGGGCCCTGCAACCTTCAGGACTCAATATCAAATTAAATGATTTTATGGCCTTAACATCAATTTTCATTTCCTTTATCTACCTCTACAAAAGTGGTCCATTATGAAATGGGCTGCTTTCATCACCGCCAATCTATTTTCATCTACTAATGGTCCATATTATCATCTCACTGTCTCTCTCTCGCTCTCTCTCTCTGTCCCCGTGTCTGTCTCTGTCTGTCTGTCTCTGTCTGTCTGTCTCTGTCTGTCTGTCTCTGTCTGTCTGTCTCTCTGTCTGTCTGTCTCTCTGTCTGTCTGTCTCTCTGTCTGTCTGTCTCTCTGCTTCATTTCCTCTTATCATGTACACCTCACTCCTCCCATACATTTTCCTACCTAGTCTGAGCAAGGATTACTAGACCTGAAACATTTAACTCTGCCAGACCTGCTAAGTTTAGCCAGCTATTTCTGTTTCTGCTTCACATTTCAGTTTACATAGATGTCATAAAATTATTTTGATATAATGGACTTAACTATTTCATTAAAGTCCAAAAATCTGCAATCGTGATGGAATTTATTAATAAATTCTAAAGAACGTACAAATTATAATCTACAAATAAAATGGAATATCCAAAGAATGAAAACTTAAATTCTGCAATATCAAAAGAGATTCTTATACTTAATATCTATTTCAATGAATTTAACTTTAGTTCATAAATGTTCTGCAATTTGCACTTTTTGCATGTTATAAACAGAATGATCAGTTAGTGATATTTTATGCCAGTTCACGATCGTTTCTGTGCTATGCTCCATAGCAATTGAGCATCTGGACAATAAACCACTAGTCTCTTATTAGATTAAACTGACTTAATAGTTAGAATTAGAATCCCTATAGTGTGGAAACAGGCCCTTCAGCCCAATAAATCTACACCGACCACCTGAAGAGTAACCCACCCACACCCATTCCCCAACCGAGATTTACCCCTGACTAATAACCTACAATGAGCAACTTGGCATGGTCAATTCAGCTAACCTGCACGTCTTTGAATCGTGGGAGGAAACCCACACAAACACTGGGAACGTGCAAACCCCACACAGGCTGTCACCCGAGGCTGGAATTGAACCCAGGTCCCTGGCACTGTAAGGCAGCAGCGCTAGCCACTGATCCACCATGCTGCCCTATATTATGCTCCTCCTGTAAACTGTTGGATGCCCTCAGTAATTATATGAGTGCTTGAAGAATTTTCGTATCTAAGAGAAACAAAACTGAGAAACAGATTGATCATCCTTAATCTCTTAAAACCGTGTACTTGCTTTATAAAATATTTGTATCAATGCTTATAGAAAATAGTGAATCTAATCTATGAAATCTTAATAAATTTACAATTTACTAATTTGTTTTCTCTGAAGACCAAAATGCATTTTAATCAAAATAAATGCCAAATAAATGATATCTTCTGTACTTCTGACTCTGGAAACATGAACAGACAACAATTCAGACAAAGCTGAATTAACAAAGTCAGTAGCTCTGTAAAAGCATTGTTTGGACAGGTATTTCACTTCAGGTCATCTCTGAAATTTGAACAGATCCACTGATAGTACTATGGCAAATGACAACTTACCTTTTGTCTGGGTTTCCCATTAGAAAATCAGTGTATTTCGGGAGTTCTGGATTCAGCTTGGTGATTGTCAGCCTCAAATGCTACGTGTGACATTTATATTCCATGGCATTAGGCTGGTGTGAGTTTGCCGCCAAAACTGTCTTTTACCTGGTGTGCCAATGCTTTTGTTATCTTCCACAACATAGCAAATTGTGATTGGATATTATAGAGTCATAGAGATGTACAACATGGAAACAAACCAACACGTCCATGCCGACCAGATATCCCAACTCAATCTCGTCCCACCTGCCAGCATCCGGCCCATATCCATCCAATCCCTTCCTATTCATATACCCATTCAATGCCTTTTAAATGTTGCAATTGTACTAGCCTCCACCACATCCTCTGGCAGCTCGTTCCATACTCGTACCACCCTCTGCTTGAAAACATTGCCCCTTAGGTTTCTTTTATATCTTTCCCCTCTAACCCTAAACCTATGCCCTATAGTTCTGGACTCTCCGACCCCAGGGAAAAGACTTTGCCTATTTACCCTATCATTCCCCTCATAATTTTGTAAACCTCTAGAAGGTCACCCCTCAGCCTCCAACACTCCAGGGAAAAAAGCCCCAGCCTGTTCAGCCTCTCCCTATAGCTCAAATCCGCCAACCCTGGCAACATCCTTGTAAATCTTTTCTGAACCCTTTCAAGTTTCGCAACCTCTTTCCGATAGGAAGGAGAGCAGAATTGCACGCAATATTCCAACAGTGGCCTAACCAATGTCCTGTACAGCCGCAACATGACCTCCCAACTCCTGTACTCAATACTCTGACCAATAAAGGAAAGCATACGAAACGCCGCCTTCACTATCCTATCTCCCTCGACTCCACTTTCAAGGAGCTTTGAACCTGCACTCCAAGGTCTCTTTGTTCAGCAACACTCCCTCTGACCTTACCATTAAGTGTATAAGTCCTGCTAAGATTTGCTTTCCCAAAATGCAGCACCTCACATTTATCTGAATTAAACTCCATCTGTCACTTCTCAGCCCATCTGGTCAAGATCCTGTTGTAATCTGAGGTAACCCTCTTCGCTATCCATCTGGTCCTCCAATTTTGGTGCCATCTGCAAACTTACTAACTGTACCTTTTATGCTCGCATCCAAATCATTTATGTAAATGACAAAAAGTAGAGGACCTAGCATCGATCCTTGTGGCACTCCACTGGTCACAGGCCTCCAGTCTGAAAAACAACCTGCCACCACCACCTTCTGTCTTCTACTTTTGAGCCAGTTCTGTATCCAAATGGCTAGTTCCCCCTGTATTCCATGTGATCTAACTTTGCTAACCAGTCTCCCATGGGGAACCTTGTCAAACGTCTTACTGATGTCCATGTAGATCACAACCACCATTCTGCCCTCATCAATCCTCTTTGTTACTTCTTTGATATACTCAAACGGGTTTGTGAGTACTTACATTGATTTCAATGATCTATTTACATACAAAGCTTACATTCCTAAGGCATGTATGTGTCTGAGCTAGCATTAAATATAACGTTGCAAAAATGGCACATTCTTTCAATAGAATATTATGTTTTAAATGATCTAAGGTAAGATGGAGTATGGGATCTTTACACCCTTAGGTCATATGCTATGATACACTGAGGATACCATGAGCATGTCTCTGGAAGACTACTAACATACTGACTGAAAGACACTGTACAGCAATCTCTGGGTGCTGGTGCACAGATCTCTGAACATGGCGGGGCAGCTTAATACAATAGTTAGGAAGGCATAGGAGATGCTTACCTTTATCAGTCATGGTGTAGATTATAAGAGTGGGGAGGTCATGTTGGAGCTGTAGAGACACAGCTGGAGTACTTTGTTCAGTTCTGGTCACAAAACTATAGAAATTATGTGATTAGATTGGAGGGAATGCAAAGGAGATTCACCAGAGTGTTGCTTGGGATGGAGCATTTTGGCTATGAAGAGAGATGAGATAAATTTGGGTTGTTTTCTTTGATACAGAGAAAGTTGAGTGGGTGAACTGATAGAAGTACATAAGATTGCTGTGGTTCTGTTCGCCGAGCTGGAAGTTTTTGTTGCAAACGTTTCGTCCCCTGTCTAAATTCATTTTGCTTGTTGTCTGCGTGTGTGGCTACTAGGGATAGCTGGTCGTGTTGTTTCGTGGCTAGTTGATGTTCGTGGATGTGGATCGTTAGCTGTCTTCCTGTTTGTCCTATATAGTTTTTTGTGCAGTCCTTGCATGGGATTTTGACGCACCAAAATGAAGGACCCGATACCCAGCATGAGCAAAACTAACGTAGTGTAATAAATCCCATGCAAGGACTGCACAAAACACTATATAGGACAAACAGGAAGACAGCTAACGATCCGCATCCACGAACATCAACTAGCCACGAAACGACACGACCAGCTATCCCTAGTAGCCACACACGCAGACGACAAGCAACATGAATTTGACTGGGACAACACTACCATTATAGGGCAAGCGAAACAAAGAACAGCCAGAGAATTCCTAGAAGCGTGGCACTCATCCACAAACTCCATCAACAAACACATAGACCTGGACCCAATATACCGGCCACTACAGCGGACAGCTGAAACTGACAACCGGAAGCGGCAGGGACAGGCCACTATAAATGCCGGAGAAAACACCACAGAAGCGCTTCACAGGAGGCTCCCAATCACTGAGGATGTCAGGCGATGAAACGTTTGCAACAAAAACTTCCAGCTCGGCGAACAGAACCACAGCAACGAGCACCCGAGCTACAAATCTTCTCACAAACTTTGAGTACATAAGATTATGAGGGTGAATGGGAAGCAGCTGTTCTCCTTAGTTGAAGAATTAATAATAAGTGAAAGGCAGATGCTTTAGAAGGGATTTGAGGAAAAATGTTTTCACACAAGATCAGAAGGTTATGTTGCTGGGGATGGCTGTAGATTCATAGAATGCCTACAGTGTGGAAACAGGCCATTTGGCCTAACAAGTCCACAACAACCCTCCAACCCACCTGGACCCATTCTCCTACCCTTTTACTCCACATTTGTCTCTGACTAATGGACCTAACCTACACATCCTGAACACTATAGGCAATTTAGCATGACAAATTCACCTGGCATATCTTTGGATTGTGGGAGGAAACCAGAGCACCCAGAGGAGACCCATGCCGATATGGGGAGAATGTGCAAACTCCACACAGAGAATCACCCGAGGCTGGAATCGAACCCAGGTCTCTGGTGCTGTGAGGCAGCAGTGCTAACCACTGAGCCACCGTGCCACCTGATTCAATGGCAGAGATGGCAAAATGGAGAATGATAGGTTCCAGGTAATGAGGGCAAGTTGAAAGGTTATCGAGGGAAGGAACAAATTGAGCTTGAGGATCAAGGCTGATGGGACAAGTGTGAAGTTGGCATGAAGAGGTTGGATTTTTACAGTGTTTTTGCAAACATTTCAAAGTGCCTCCGAATCACATGGCACATCAGGATTAGAGAGTGGAGTGGGAAGAGTTCAGTGAATGTTGGATGGAATTTTAGTTATGGACAATGGAATGAATTGAAACAGAGACTGTTTGTCAGATCCATGGCACGCATTCTGATACCGCTGTCTGCTGAGATACTCATACACCCAATATTCCTGTAAACTCTGGAGAGGAACGAAAGGATGTGACAGAAGAGGGCTCATGACAATCAATAGCTGGGGCTGCAATGGCGACAGCAGGCAGTACCAGAGGGAAGGTTGTTCAGGATACAGTCATCCAGGGAAGGTATTATGTAAGACAGGCACTGATGTTAGCAGCAAAGATGTGGCTGTTTGTCATGGAGGCTCTTTTATCGAGTCCTTCATTCCATTTGCTGCATTGTTAGCTGTTCTCTGGTATCACCAATGAAAATTCTTCCCTGCTGCCTGACTGCATGTGTCTTACATCCATGATGCTGAACTCTTAAATTTTGAATAGAGTCTTGTGGGGACCAGCAAAAAGAAAAGTCTCAAAAGTGTTTTTTTACATCTGATTCCATCAGAAATGCCATGAGTAATGTACCATCTGGAACTCACTTTAGAAACCATTAGACTGTGTCTCCATTTGAGGGGGTTTAAGGGTATAGCAAAGGCTAAAGTCCCTTAAAGCATTCCAGCTGTAGTGCTGAAGGCAATTGCTCCAAAATTAGTTGTGACCATGATCAAACTGTACCAGTATAGTTACAGGACTGACATTGAAATGCCAATCTGGGAAAAAAAATCTGTGTCCTGTATACAAAACATAGGGCAAATCTGATCCTGAATTTATGTTCTATCAGTCTATTCTCAATCAGCAGCAAAATGATCAAAGGTGCATTGGCAGTGTTATCAAGTGACACTTCTGCTTATAACCTCATCACTTATTCTCAGTTTTCATTCTGCAAGAACTACTCAGCTCATTATAGCCTTGGTCCAAATATGGGCAGAAGAGCTGAATTTCACAAGTGAAAAGAGAGTGGCTGCCCTTGATATCAAGATTGCATTTGGCCGAGTGTGGCACTAGTAAGGTGGAGTGGCTGTAGTCGTAATAGTGAGATGACTATGAATTCATAGAATAGAATTCCCTACAGTGTGGAAACAGGCCATTTGCCCCAACAAGTCCACACTGACCCTCTGAAGAGTAATCCACCCAGATCCATTACTTTACCACTCTATATTTACTGATGCATCTAAACCACACATCCCTGAATGATATGGGCAATTTAGCATGACCAATTCATCTAACCTGCACATTTTTGGATTATGGGAGGAAATCAGAGCACCTGGAGGAAACCGACATGAATGTTGGAGATTTATCAGCTGAACCCAGGATTTCCTCAGGTTGATACTACTTCAATTACTTTGTTTTGATCAGAAGTAAGGACGTTCGCTGATAATTGCAGAGTTCCATTGTATTTACAGTTCCTCATTTACCACATACAACAATATTTGGCAGAGTGAGAAAGTTACAGAGCATGTGGTCTTGTTGGTTCAGGCAGAACAGAAAGCCATGGGGAAATAGTGATACCAATGAGGTCTCAGTCAAAGGAATGGAGAGTTTAGGATGTACTTCAGGAAGAGACTATAGAGAAAGCCAGGTCTCCTTCAAATTTTCCAATGACCTTCTATCTTGACTGGAAAAAGCAAAGGTGGTTAGCTAATGTCTTTTACTTGGTAACCCTCACAAAACACATTCCCTCAGTACAGTCCTGAAATGTAGACCTGATGATGTGCTCCCATCTCTGGAGTCAGATCTTTACATTGCTTTGGAGTCAGTAGATGTAGTGCTACTTTACCAAGCTGACACCTATGAAGTTATGTACCAATGCAATCCGATAGGCAACAGTAGTGGTGTCCTCCTTTATTGTCTGGGGGTACAGTTTTGAATCCCAACGTGGCTGTGTGTGGAATTTAAATTTAATTAATAAACAATTCTGCAATTAAAATTTAATCTAAGACATAAAGCGATTGCCATAAAAACCCACCTGGTTCATTCATATATATGCGGGGAAACAATCTCTGCTTTGCTTACCCAACCAGGCCTGGTCCAGATTCACAGTGATGTGGTTGACTCTTAGTTGCCCCCTGACTAGGTTCAGCAGGATTCTCCGATCAAAGGCAATCAGCAATAATCTCCCCAGCGACACTCAAATACCATCAAAGAATGGCAAGAAAGCAGGGGGTTAGTTTAAGTTTTAATTTAAATTCATTCTGGACAACAAAGTTTTGAGTACTTTTTGAATTTCAGGGAAGCTTGAATTTACTATTTGTGATTAAATTCTTTAGTTATATCTTTTTGTGTACGCTAGTCAAGCCAGCATCAGTGTCTGTCAACATTCATGGAGCAGGCACTTTCACAAGTTGCTAGGTGGAAATATTAAATTTTGCCTTGCGACAGGGCAGGGCTTATTACAAGGTTTTAGTCAGGGTCTCAAGACAGTTCAAAACATTACAAGGTCAGTGAGTTGAGGCACAGAGAAATGTACCCTCTAAATTGGAAGTGCTGATATTTAAGAACTGTTTCATTCATGCGAATTTGCAGTAATATGATTGACTAACTGGGGACACTGTTTTTAAAGTTCAAACTTGTAAAATGTTTTGGCTGTAACGCGATTACATCGCCAACACTTTCTGAAGCGCTGTTTCTGAAGCACGAGTTTTCTATAATGCAGAGTTGCACAAGTACACAGCCGATGCGTTTTCGAAGAACTATCTGTACTTTGCTGGCATGGCAATTGAATCAGTTTTATGCACTGAAGGGACAGGCTGACTAGATGGAGAAGGGATGTTTCCCCTGGCTGTGGAGTCTAGAGCCACGAGACACAATCTCAGAATAAAATAATCCTGTTTCTATTGAATTAGCTTGGATTATATTGCAAATTGTAGTATTGTAGAATTATCAAGAACGCGAGGAAGATAAGTAACAAACCTAATGCAATGACTGATTTATTGGACGTACCTCCTCCAACAACTGATGGACATAATGCATTTACAAAAACTTCTTTTAAACACCATTATGGATTGCAGAGGATGAAATTTATTGTGCACAATGGTAGAATCTTTCTAGTCCTTTGAGGATGGGCTTGAAGACGAGATTGGAAGAAATTACATAGATGTCAGTGGGCTGATACATTCTCAAAGGTCATCACCAGCAGAGGTTTCCTACTGGGTAGTGGGAGATAGTTGATCTAGCTAATTAAATGTTGATGAGTAGACTGATTACAGATAGTACCACAGTTTCCTTACTATAGAAGAGCCCACCAATGTGAGTCAAGCACAAAGCTGCAGGAGCAGTTGCTAGGCTTCCTATTAAGGGGTTTTCCTTCCATGGGGGTGATCACTTGTGATCACTGTTTAGTTTCAACTTAATACTGCTTCAAAGAGGATTTCAAAATACATGTGTCATCACACTGGCAGTGCCTATTTCTGCCAGTGAGGCTGCCATGATGGAAGGTCTCTAATTGTGCCTATAAGTCTCAGGGACTAGCCCACTGTCCCCTAAAGACCGCTCTCAGTTTTCTTCCAGGGAGACACCAACAGTGGGATCAGGACACAGAAATGGATCCAACTCATGTTCATATTCTAAGAGCATAAGATTCTATCCTGTGTTTGGTGTATAGTGGAACATCATATTGATTTAGAAATTTATGATTCCATTAGTTTGAAAAATGACATTAGCACTAGGCAGGTAATAACTGAGCTTCCTGAGTAGAATTTTGCCAGTCATACAACCTGTTATTAATGCTTGTGAAAAACATAGTTCACTGGACAATATAGTTTCAGTTCTCTATCTAGCACAAGAGTGATTTGATTGTTCAAATTGACACGACCTTGTGCTTTTTTTTCTGGCATTGGAAGAGTGTTATATTTTTAAGCTTATTGTTACAATGTTGGTCAACTGAACAACTAGTTTAATAGCAATGCTTGCAGTAAAGCATACTGGTTGATTTAAAATCCTTAGGGTCATTTTCTGCAGAAAACTACATTGAGTGCAGTAATAGCAGTAGATTGGCAGCAATATATGATCCTCATTTTTACTCGAGGGATCTGAGTTCATGTGAGTTTCTTGACTTTGAAGCCTATGCTAAAACTATCATAGCTGCAATTTTTCACTCTGGCAGAAGCTGTCATTTATAATTGGACAGGTTGTAGTTGCAGTTCCAGTTAAAGTTTCAGAGTTTATATATAGCATGATGACTGATTATAAAAATAAGGACAAAAAACAGTTTCATGTCACCTGAGGATGATACCAATATGAATTAGGTATAGGGCTGAAAGGTGAATTGAACGAAACAAATAAAAATCACCAAACCTGAGAAATAGCAAGCTGTGACCCCGCAGTTGTCTTGCAGTCATTGATACTGACCATTGTACTACTATGGTCTTCAGCCACTCCATGAGGTGATGACTCCATTATTGCTAGACTATTATTCCAGGCTCAGCTTCAAATGGCAGATGGTAGAATTTAAATTCAGTAAAAATCGAGAATTAAGAGTCTAATGATAACCATGAAAAAAAACCTTTGTCACAAAAAGTCATCTGGTTCACTAGTGTCCTTTAGGAAAGGAAATCTGCCATCCTTACCTGATCTGGCTTACATGTGACTCCAGACCCAAAGCAATGTGGCTAACTCCTCATGGCCCACTGAGCAATTAGGTATAGGCAGTAAATGTCAACAATCCCTGCATCCCATGAATGAATAAAGAAACAATGAACCAATGACCAAGCAGATCTTGTCATCACCGTTTCCCAACATACCATTTGGCCCACCTCTATAAGGTCACCCCTCAGCCTCCGACGGTCCAGGGAAAACAGCCCCAGCCTGTTCAGCCTCTCCCTATAGCTCAAATCCTCCAACCCTGGCAACATCCTTATAAATCTTTTCTGAACCCTTTCGAATTTCACAACATCTTTGTGATAGGAAGGAGAGCAGAATTGCACGCAATATTCCAACAGTGGCTGAACCAATGTGCTGTACAGCCGCAACATGACCTCCCAACTCCTGTACTCAATACTCTGACCAATAAAGGAAAGCATACCAAACGCCACCTTCACTATCCTACCTACCTGCGACTCCACTTTCAAGGAGTTATGAACCTGCACTCCAAGGTCGCTTTGCAAAAAACATTTTTTCACATCATAGTGTAAACTTGAATTTATGAAATTCTGCAAGATTTTTCAGCCTTTTTATAAAACTTCTAATTTCTTTATTAAACTTGGAGAGCTGTAAAATGAACTGCGGATTCATGATTCACGTTTTACGCTATCGCACAACATTAAGATTCACTCCAGTGACCAGTAGACCAAAAGGACTTCCAGACAATGTCTGTAAGACATCTGATTGACATTCCTAAGTGACAGAAAACACTGTACAGTTACAACACTTAGAGTCGTAGAGATGTTCAGCACGGAAACAGACCCTTCGGTCCAACCTGTCCATGCTGACCAGATATCTCAACCCAATCTAGTTCACCTGCCAGCATCCGGCCCATATCCCTCTAAACCCTCCCTGTTCATATACCCATCTAGATGCCTTTTAAATGTTGCAATTGTATTAGCCTCCACCATTTCCTCTGACAGCTCATTCCAGAAAACACTGTAACTAAATGACCTTACATTTTTCACTGAGAAATGATTTGTTTGCAGGTGAACACAGTTTCCCGGTACTGCTGACAGTACCTATGGCTTTGTATTGGTTTATATATGTATTGTAAAGCATGTAAAATACAGTTTCTTGAATAATTTATTTGTGTTTTAAGTGATCATTCAGTTTCATAATTTTCCTTTTTTATAGTGCAAACTGGAATATCAAGCATGTGTTTCAGGCAAGCAGATCTCACTCAAATGTGATGGGCGGTGTCCTTGCTCCTCAGATAAATCATACAATGAAGGAAAAGATGAAAGGAAAGGTAAGTATTAATATTTTGCCCACTTTTTAAAAATTGATGTTTTGCAAAATGAACACCAATGTCGTAGTCTCCAGTTTAATAAAGCTTTTGGAGAATGAGTGTAAAAATTATATTCCCAGACTTGTGTTATTGGCTTTGCATTGGAAGTATAATATATATGCATTTTTTAATAACACATTTAAGTGTTGCTCTTTGCTAAAATCATACTATTTCAGTTCACTTATTTCAGGCTGTTTTCAGAAATAATGGTATTTCAAAATATATTTCCTTATGTAGAAACTGATAAAGTAGACTTTAGGCTGGAGTTTTCAGCCTGACTGGGAATACAGGCATAGAGGTCCTATCCCAGTTTGGAGAACCAGCTTTTTTGATCAGCATGGAAGCAGGAACAGTTCCCAAACCTACACATTATTCCTGTCCATGCTAGCTCCTTTGCAGGGTTAGCACGTTAAAAGCCTCAAAATCTTCACTGAGTTGGGCTGGGCTCTAAAAGTAATGTGTTTCATGATGACTCAAAGTGTTGTAACCAAGGCACAAAACTTCATCTGGGTTCAGGAACCTGTTAACAAGTAAGTTCAAAAGTTTTGACAACTTCTCAGATCATCATGTAATGCTGTGCAATCAGTTAAATATGTTCATAATACATTGATTAAAGATAGGAATTTTTCTCTTAAAAGAGATAATCACTAAATTGAGCAGCATGGATTAAGTAGAAATGTGCTACAGTGCATTGCAGTGTATTATCCAATAAATAAATTGTTATCCTGAATTGAACAGTATTTATATTTAGATATAACTTTGTTAGTTGGCGCTTCAATCTTTTAACTGGAAAACAACTGTCATCTGTTCATCACCTTTAAGCTTGGACAAATTAATGAGCTCAATCTATCATTTACAGATTTCCATAGTCAGAACTGGAGCCTTTGTTTATACTGTAGTGCAATGAAATCCCATTATAATTGGTTGATTTGGTGATTCTTATTATGCACGTTTACTTGAACTTCAAACCTCAATACTGGATCCAACTCATGAAGGGTTGTTGACACGGCTGTCAAAGGGAATGTTGATTTATTTATCTTGTATTTTACAGTCACTTTAGATGACTTTTTGAAGTTTTTTTTGTCAAGATGAACAATCAAGCATTCATGATCATCATCAGTTATAAGGCTTGAGTTCTCTACAGTGTATACTGGAGTAATGGACATAAGGGAAGGGAATTTTGTATATATAAGTGGGTACTTGATGTAGTGAGTAGGTTGAAGGGGAATGAGAGGCGTTGAATGAACATGGTGTATGAGAGGCATAAGGGTATAAACATCATGGGGAATAAGGTTTGGAGGCCTCATTCATCGATAGAGTTGGGATGAATGTGATATCCATCTATTTTCATGCACTAACTCCAAACTGTCACTAATTTTGATGAGGGGAAATACAATGGATAGGTACAGCTATTCGGGAGGTTAGATCAAACTGTCAGGAACTGATTCAAATCCTGATCCATGCCTGATAGCTACATAGAAACAAAGAATAGGCCATTTAGTCCATCATGCCCTGTGCTATCATTTTAGATACTGACTAAACATCTCCTCAATTCCATTTTCCCACACCATCTCCTTCCCCCTCAATGACATTTGTCTCCAAAAGTCTATCCATTGTTTTCGATATGCTCTGCTAGGGTTCCAAAGCTCTCAGCAGTTGAGAATTCCAAAGAGTCACCATTCTCTGAGTGAAACAATTCCTTCTTATCTCAGTCTTAAATAGTGTGTCCCTTCTTCTGAGTGTGTCCCTTGGGTTTAGGGTCAGCAGCCAGGGGAAAAACACATCCTATCCTTATCCAGCCAGTCATGCTCTTTGACCTTCTAGATCTTTGTTGAACTGCAAGGTAGCTTTTAATGACTCATTGACAAGGACAGCAGATCCCTTTGGACACCCACACTTCCGACCTACTCACAGTTTAAGAATACTTTTTTCCCTTCCTGTTGTTACTAGCAAAGCGAATAACTTAAAACTCTCTTACAGTATCTTACATCTGTCATGTTCTCGTCCATTCATGGAGCATCTCCAAGTCTTTTTGAAGTCTTCTTTCACCCTCTTCACATGTTGGGCCCCCACCGAGTTTGGTATCATCAACCAAAATTAAAAACATTACATTTGGTCCACATTAATATAACTTATGTAGATTATGGAACCGGACTGACTCTTGCAGTACTGAGTGACAGCTTGCCAACCTGAGAGTGATGTTTATTATGTGCTTTCAGTCTCCAATTCCCCATCCTTACTTTTATATTTCCCATCCCATGCATTCTAATTTTATTTTCTAATCTTCTGTTCAGAATCTCATTAAAAGCCTTGTGAAAATTTAAATGCCATGCATCTAATAGTTCTGCTTTGTCAACGCTGAAAATAGCATCCACAAAAAAAACTCTCAAGTTAGTCAAACCAGGATTTTCCTTTCGTAAGCCCATGTTGACTCTGCCCCATTTTGCCATTATTTTCTAAATGTTCAGCTATTACTTTCTTCATAGTAGATTCTGACATCTTTCTTAGTAAAGATATGAAACCAGTACCTGTAGTCCTCAGTGTCCTCCTTCCTCACTTCTTAAATGATGGGGTTACATTTGGTCCATTCTCATCAGCAGGAATCTTTCCAGAGTCTGTAGAATTATGGAAGATAACCACCAAGGTATCCATTATCTCCTTCTGTAAAAACTCTGGGATGAAGTGCATCTGTTACATGAGATTTGTCATCTCTCTATCCAGCTAAATTTTTAAGGGCTACAGTTTTAGTGATACAAATTTCTTTTTACTCTTCATTTACGCTAGTCTCTTGGTCATGTAGCATTTCTAGGAGATTTTCTATATTTTATCAACTACAAAAATCCCTGTCCCCATATGTAACTGACCATGTTTATCCCTGCAAATCTTTTTCTTTTCATAAATCCATCGAGCTTTTATAGTTCATTTGTATGTTTCTTACCAGCCTGCATTCATATTCACTTCCTTGTTTCCTTTGGAATTTGTTGATACTTTTTTTCCAGGTCACACATTGTTCCCATTCTTCAGACTAATTAATATTTCTGGTATTTTTATAAGCTTCTTCCTTTGATCTAATGCAATCTTTAACTTGTTTCATTAACCATGGTTGACTCATCTTTTCATTTTGGCACGAGTGCTTTAGAGCGATGTATATTCGTTGTAGATATAGTTTTTTTTTGTTTAAATACTAATAATTGCTTGTCTGTATCTTTCAGTTCATTTTTCTAAATTGCTTTAAAAACTTGCCTATCATATGCAGATAGCTTCCTTGCTCAGATTTCAGACTCCCATTTCAGCAAGTACGGTGTCACATTCAAATATTGTACAAAATTTGATTGTCCTCAACATACTGTCCAGAAACCCATTCATGTAATTCAGGAATTCATTCTCCACAGCATTATAAAACATATACATAGTTTCTCCACTTAAAATGGAAGTCATTATAATTATTGCTAAAATAGGCAATGTTTGATTTAATAATAGCCATGTGCTATTCCCTACCAAATTGGAATGCATTTTCAATGCATTCAGATGAAATTTTCATTTCATCTTTTCATATTATAATGGTTAAAAATATTTAAATTTCTTGGTTGATGTAAAATCCTATGGAAAATGATTCCCTAAACTTGTGATAATGGTGAATATTTATTAATTCAATGTGTGATAAAGTAATAAACAATACAGCTGAATAAAATGAGTTCTTTAAAATTCTTTTAAGAATGTGAGCATCTCTGGCTAGACCAGCATTTCTTGCCCATCCCTGTCAGAAGGTGACAGTGAGCAGTCATCTTCAACTGCTCAGATCATCTGGTTTTGATACTTGCGCAATGCTGTTAGGAAAGGATTCCCAGTTAACAGACTCAGCGCAGTCAAGGAATGGTGATATAGTTCCAAGTTGAGATGCTTTGTGATTTAGAAGGAAACTTGCAAAAAGGACTGTTCCCATGTGTCTGCAGTCCTTGTCTTCTAGGTTGTAGGTGATGCAACTTTTGAAACGGCAGTAAAAGTAAGCTTGGCAAATTGCTGCCCTTTAACTTAAACACCCTGTTACCACTGTACACCAGTGGTAAAGTGAATGAATGTTTGGGTTGTCGATGGGCTACTGTGTCCTGGATAACGTGGAACTTCTTGAGACTTGAAATAGCTGCTCTCATCAAAGCAATTATAGAGAACTCACTCACTCCTGGCTTGTGTGGACAGGCTTTGGGGAGTTGAGAGGTAAGTAACCTTGCACAGAATTCGCAGCTTCTTTTGAGATGCCACAGTTAGATGGTTGGCCCAGTTAAGTTTTTGACCAATGGTAATGCCCTAGAAACCAGAACTAGAAAAATATAATCTTTTCCATTATTGCTAAAACTTCTAGACGCAAGCCTGCTACTCCCCACTTGCAACAGAACAAAGAAACAATGGAGAAGCTCTGTTGAAGAGTTTATGAAAACTGTATTGTGGAACATTGTGTTTATTTAAATTCAGTAGTCGTCTGGGCTGGTAATAAAAAATACAATAGCCCTTTCGACCAACAGATGGATTATGGACCATAACTAAGTTACGAAAAAATGGCAGCATAAACAATAGCTCATAAATACGGATGGAGGTTCCTGATTTAAGGAATCAGGGCACACATCCTAGCCTGGCGTGAGACATACTATAATAAGAAGTAGTAGCAGGAGAATATCATTTGCTCATTCAGTGAGCTGTATGGTTCAACTTGATTGTCTTGATCTAACTGTGGCCTTGACTCCACTGAACTGTTGGACCCTATAACCACTGATGCCCTTGTCAACCAAACATTTGCTGGAATCAGCTTTGAATATATTCAATGATCCAGCCTCCACTGCTCATAGTAGGGTGAGGAGGGAGGAAATTTCAAGTATTAATTTACCTATGATGGAGGAAATTCATCCTTGCTTCTATCTTTAATCTAACAATTCTAAATAGTTCTACTATTACATAGTCCTGTTTTTAAATGCCCTCATAAGAGAGACATCCTTTCAGCATGCAACCTCAGAACCTTGTATATTTTGTTAACAACATCTATTATTCTTCTAAATCCCAGTGAGTATCAACCTTTCATAATAAGACAATCTTATCATCTCTGGAAAAGACCTTGTCAATCTTCTCTATATTTCTGTCTGTGACTCTGACTCCAGTTTGTTTCCAGTTCCAACCTGCTCTACTAATTGAAAACCAATCAGCTTGTAAACAACTCCTTGGTTCCTGATCATCTGAGTGTGTTGTAAACAACTCCTTGGTTCCTGATCATCTGAGTGTGTTGAACGAAACCACAACCACAAAAACCAAGAGTTCACAATAGGTACCTAATTTCTTGCTGAAAGATTTGCACCAGTAAATCCCTGTGTTTGTTTGTTTTTTTAAAACAAAAAAGTTCTTTCTCATGGCAGTCCATGGTTTTTAAAGACACAAAAATAAAAGACACAATCCTTACTATAACAATATATCACTGGTAATTAAATATCCCAGATTTTTAGCAAACTGCTGCTGTTTGGAAATGACTAGTGTCATAGAACATAGAACATAGAACAATACAGCACAGAACAGGCCCTTCAGCCCACGATGTTGTGCCAAACATTTGTCCTAGCTTAAGCACCCATCCATGTACCTATCCAATTGCCGCTTAAAGGTCACCAATGATCTGACTCTACCACTCCCATAGGCAGCGCATTCCATGCTCTGGGTAAAGAACCCACCCCTGACATCTCCCCTATACCTTCCACCCTTCACCTTAAATTTATGTCCCCTTGTAACACTCTGTTGTACCCGGGGAAAAAGTTTCTGACTGTCTACTCTACCTATTCCTCTGATCATCTTATAAAGCTCTATCAAGTCACCCCTCATCCTTCGCCGTTCCAACGAGAAAAGGCCGAGAACTCTCAACCTACCCTCGTACGACTTCCGCTCCATTCCAGGCAACATCCTGGTAAATCTTCTCTGAACCCTCTCCAAAGCTTCCACATCTTTCCTAAAGTGAGGCATCCAGAACTGCACACAGTACTCCAACTGTGGCCTAACCAAAGTCCTGTACAGCTGCAACATCACTTCACGACTCTTGAATTCAATCCATCTGCTAATGAACGCTAATACACCATAGGCCTTCTGACAAGCTCTATCCACCTGAGTGGCAACCTTCAAAGATCTATGTACATAGACACCAAGATCCCTCTGTTCCTCCACCTGACTAAGAACACTACCATTAACCCTGTATTCCGCATACTTATTTGTTCTTCCAAAATGGACAACCTCACACTTGGCAGGGTTGAACTCCATCTGACACTCCTCAGCCCAGCTCTGCATCATATCTAAGTCCCTCTGCAGCCAACAACAGCCCTCCTCACTATCCA
>NC_057710.1:141578938-141640067 GCF_004010195.1 Chiloscyllium plagiosum | reverse complement strand
CAAAGCGGTATACTTATTGTTTAGGGGAACGACCACAGGGGATCCCTGCACTGCCTGCTTCCTCCCCTTCCCACCTCTAACTGTTATCCAGCTACCTCTGTTCTCTGGCGTAACTATGTCCCTGTAGCTTCTATCTATCACCCTCTCAGCCTCTCGAATAATCCTCAGTTCATCCAACTCCAGTTCCAGTTCCCTAACTCGTTCTGTGAGGAGCAGGATCTAACTGCATTTCCTGCAGACGAAGTCTGTTATGACATGGGGTAAATCCTCCTGCTTAATTTATACCAGTAACACAGAAAAGATGTGCAGTAATCTGTGAAAATTCAAGTGGCCAAGAACTATTTGAAGTAAACATTATACTTTAAGAAATAAAGTTGCTAACAGAGAATAATTAACCAACAACTACTTACAATTCCTTCTTCTAACCTATCTTTTACCTTCCCTTCTATAATAATAGTCCGATCAAACCCCACGATTAAGATTTACCAAAAATTCAAATTTTCAAACCCAACCAGCTCTCGGATCTTCTATTGGATCTTCCTGTGTCTTTTCTTCTTAGGGATTATGCTTGGTCACAGATCGATTAAAGGTACCTTTTAAGAGGGCTATTTTTCAGGCAGTCTCAATGTGCTGGAGATGTGGCAGTACTCTTCCCAGCTGTTCAATTTTCCCCAGTCTTATACCCCAAAGCATCGGATTGTGTTATTAGCTTTTATGATTATCAACATACTAAATTCAAACTTGATTGGAATTTGGTATATTTCAGGGTATAGTTTAAAATGATGGCCTAATTTGAATCTGCTTTTCACTCCAGGCAACCAGCTACCCCAGCTTTTGAGCAAGTGTTATAATATTGAGAATACTTGATGCTGTCAGGTAGTTCTGTTAGCTTTTAAATCTCCAAAAGGTACAGTCCACCCACATCTTCATAATACTGGTAATATAGATGTTCAGAGTACTTTGTAGCCATTGACAGATTCATCCTTGACTGAACTGATCTAAAGATCTTGCTTGAGGAGGCAATGTATTTCTGCATCTCCAAGGTTAGCTAGGATGGTTAGTAATGTCCTATCTAGCTTAGTTAATTCCATACTGTGAAGAAAGCATTGTCTGCTAATCTTTGGTTCAGTTAGTTCAGGAATGCAGCTTTTAGCAAGGTTAAAAGCCAATTTAAACAGAATTGTCAGTTTGCAGCCTCGAAGCCATTTTGTTATGTTCCTTTATGTTACTTGCATTAAGAAGCCATTTTGTTGTTAGTGAGGGCATGTATTAAATGATTGCTCCTGACAACAGCCTAAATCCAGATTTTAGATCCTAACACGTCAGTTGGCGCACATGCTTTCTGGTGAATAGCTTTGTGAAAGGTGTACTATCAACAAAGTAGTACAAAGCTGATAATAAACCTGTGCCCACACCTCCGCCCTCACCTCCATCCAAGGCCCTAAAGGAGCCTTCCACATCCACCAGAGTATTACTGGCACTTCCACACATCATTTATTGTATCCGTTGCTCCCTCTGTAGTCTCCTATACATGGCAGAGACAGGATGCCTATTCGCAGAGTACTTCAGAGAACATCTCCAGGACATCCGCACCAATCAACCCCATCGCCCCATGGCTGTACACTTCAACACCTCACTCCCACTCTGCCAAGGACATGCAACTCCTCCATCGCCACTCCCTAACCACCCAACACCAGGAGGAAGAACATTTCATCTTCTGCCTTGGGACCCTTCAACCACACGGCATCAATGTGGACTTCACTAGTTTCCTCATTTCCCCCCACCCCCCTTACCTCAGTTCCAACCTTCCAACTCGGCACTATTCCCAGCTACCTTCCCCCCAGCCCCACCCCATCCCATTTATCTCTCAGCCCCCTGGCTCACAAGCCTCATTCCTAATGAAGAGCTCTTGCCCGAAATGTTGATTCTCCTGCTCCTCGGATGCTGCCTTACCTGCTGTGCTTTTCCAGCACCACACTGTTGACTACAAAGTATATGCCTCTGGTATCTAAGTCAATGTGCCTCAGCAAAATTTAACACTTACTTCAAGATTAGCATATCAAAGTATTTAACTTGGGTAGCTATTTATTGCTACCACTACTTACCTGTCATTGTTAGCAGATGATGAAGAAAATAATAATTTGAATTGCAATTTCTAATGAAGATGTTTCTCTGGCACTAGTCTGTTGTGTTATGTATGCAATGCTTTGCACTTTGGACAATCAACAAGCCTAAAGTCTGCCCAAAAATGGATATCACCCAATAGGTCCTTTAAGAACTGATTTCTGTTATAGTTTTCGGTTTATCTGTATTATGCGGTTTTTCTTTGGCCTACTTTTTCGTGTCTATTAACATGTCACATTAAAGATGTCACAAGGGAAAGCAACTATTTTGAGGATTAAAGGAACAAAAACAACTAGGCCAATCATTGAGTAGTTATAAATAGTTTGCTGATGGCGATTAAATTAAGCCAAACTGGAGAAGAAGTTTGGAAAGTGAGAAATGAATTTAGAAATGGAACTGGGTGGTCCAGCTAATGGGAGAGTTCAGGAATGGGAAAGATTCTGGACCAGACCAAACCCCCTCAAAATATATTCGGAAGATAGCCTAGATCCCAATGTTTTCTTATGTTAAAAGGCAAGTGTGAGGCATTGATTAGATTAGATTAGATTAGATTACTTACAGTGTGGAAACAGGCCCTTCGGCCCAACAAGTCCACACCGCCCCGCCGAAGCGCAACCCACCCATACCCCTACATTTACCCCTTACCTAACACTACGGGCAATTTAGCATGGCCAATTCACCTGACCTGCACATCTTTGGACTGTGGGAGGAAACCGGAGTACCCGGAGGAAACCCACGCAGACACGGGGAGAACGTGCAAACTCCACACAGTCAGTCGCCTGAGGCGGGAATTGAACCCGGGTCTCTGGCGCTATGAGGCAGCAGTGCTAACCACTGTGCCACCGTGCCGCCCATTGAGTTCTGGGTGCAATTCGATTGGTCAAACTATCAGGCTTGAAGCAAAATTTCAAGCAAACATTTTCTTCTTTCTTTGTCTGTATTTTAATTAGAGTGTAAGAATGGAAAAAAAAAATAGCTTGCAATTTTCTCCAGTCCAGGAGGAAAGAACATCAAGAGAAAACTAAGTGAGAGAATGCAAGTGTTTTCCTGTAGCAGGGAGAGATGTGTAGCATCTTCCAAATCACAACAACTACTGAAATCCTGGTTCTGTGGGAGCTTGACCCCACCCATTCATGCTGTTTCTATTATCCCAATTTTAAAAATAACTCAAGGCTTCACAAGCTGTTTATTGGCTCGACATATCTGTCTCAACCTCTCTTCATAAATGAAACCAGGACAAAATACATTTCTTAAAACCTTACAATCATCACAGAAAGGATGAAGTAAAGCATAATGAAAAAGTTCAAAGAAAGAGAGTGATGAAGCATATCTCTGTTTTCTTCATTTTACCTAAACGAGATCATATCTGAGCATATGTGTTTCAAGCATTTGAGCAAAGACAACAAAAGAATTTCTCATAGTCAAGTTCCTTTGCAACAAGAGTAAAGAACCGACAGCAAGCCATTTTCCACCACCATTTTATTATAACAGTAAATACAATTGCATAAGTTTTAGTTGGAAAACTCAGTTGCTGAACACTGAGCTGTTTAATCATTTGAAAAATTGAAAATAATCTGAACTCTGATATTTGTTTTAAAATATTTTAGTAATTTTTATTCCTTCGAATTTTAGAGTGCTTTTATTATTTTGACGATGACAGATATGATTTTCAAATCTCTTGCTCTTAATTTTAAAGCTCCTCTGTTTGTTCCTTCATTCGTGATGACTTTCAGCTTATATTCCATTGTCAATAAATTGATATAGAGTTATACAGCACAGAAGTAATGTTTTTGTCCAACTCATCCACGCCAACCAGACGTTCCAAACTGGCGTAATCTCATTTTCAAGCATTTGGCCCATATCCCTCTAAACTCCTTCCTATTTATATGCTCAGTGGTTAGCACTACTGCCTCACAGCACTAGGGTCCCAGGCTCAATTCCAGCCTCGGGCGACTGTCTGTGTGGAGTTTGCACATTCTCCCTGTGTCTACATGGATTTGCTCCGGTTTCCTCCCACAGTCCAAAGATGTGCAGGTCAGGTGACTTGGCCACTTCAAATTTCCCATAGCATTAAGTGCATTAGGCAGAGGGAAATGGGTCTGGGTGGGTTACTCTTTGGAGGGTCAGTGTGGACTAGTTGGGCTGAAGGGACTGTTTCCGCAGTGTAGGGTATCTAATCTAATCATATACCCATCCTGATGCATTTTAAATATTGTAATTGTACCAGCCTCCACCACTTCCTTTGGCAGCTCATTCCATACACACACCACCCTCTGTGTGAATAAGTTGCCGCTTTAGGTCAGTTTTAAATCTCTTCCCTCTCACTTTAAATCTATGCCCCTCTAGTTTTGGATTCCCATACCTTGGGGGAGGAGGGGAATACATTGACTCTTCATCCTATCCATGCCCTTCATGATTTTATAAACCACTTTTAAGACACCCCTCAACCTCCAGTGCTCCAGGGGAAAAAGAATGCTTTGGGCAAAATAATTGATTGTGGCTTCTATTGGTGAAGAGGCCTTAAATTCTTTTACTAAAAATCTGCTGGCAGGGATGTTATAAGTTCAATTATAAAGCAAGAGATTCTTTATTTGTGAAATATTGTAAAACATTCGGGAAAAATTGAATCTTTGAATTAAGGAGAGTAAACATAAAGATTCAGTTGTGGGAACTGGTATGCTGAGAATGTAAACCAATTTCCCTGTAACAGATTATTAGGACAAACAAAACCAGTGACCTTGCAGGCTTTTGAGAATAAAAGTGTCCTGTTGTTAGGAGACCAAAAGTCATGAGTCAGTGGAGATGTAGAGGTAAGCTTGGTGTCATTGCAGACAGCTTTTACTTTACAGGAGTATTAGAAGTATGGTCCTCCAGAGTCTCAACCTAATAAGAAGCTCAGTTTGTTGAAAAAAAAATTCTGTAATGGAGTTTAAGAATTGATTAGACATTCAAATTGGGAATCCTAGAACTGTCACCAAAAATTTGTGGTAAAATTTACATTATTGTGAGGTGTGAATGCAAAAATGTCTCCAGTTTAGATTGGATTCCCTACAGGGCGGAAACAGGCCCTTTGGCCCAACAAGTCCACACCGACCCTCCGAAGAGTAACCCATCCAGACCCATTCACCTACTCCCTACTAATGCACCTATCACTATGGGCAATTTAGCATGACCAGTTCACCTAACCCACACATCTTTGGACTGTGGGAGGAAACCCACACAGACTCAGGGAGAATGTGCAAACTCCACACAGACAGTCGCCCGAGGCTGGAATCGAACCCGGGTCCCTGGTGCTGCAAGGCAGCAGTGCTAACCACTGAGACACAGTGCTGCCCCAAACTATTTACGAACTATAAATTTGGCTGCACAGTGCTTGCACTCATGGACCTACCAGTGCTGCAATGGGTAGGAAGTAGATGCATATTTCAAACTGCATATTGCCCACTCCTGAAACTGGCACTAAGTGGTTTGAATTTGGAAAATTAGCAAAGAAGGTGCCCAACACACTTTTGAGGCCCATGCTTCATGATTGACTTGCCCTGAGGCAGCCACCAGCGGCACTTCCATGCCTTGGAAACACCCATTCCTGGCAAAATAAGTTAAGTATACTTAGCTGAATGTTGCATCAAAAGAAATGGAAACTGACCTTCTCTAGCAGGAGAATTGTCCTGTCTTACTGACTTCTGCATGGGCCCTACATTTGTGGTGCAGCTCCACTGACTAGTGGTAGTGGCAGAGGGTGCAGATTGAGTCGACCTTTCTGTATCTGGGGTTACCTTGGCATTTTGGGGAATAGGAGTAATTTCCATGAGTTCTCAGTGGGATACAGCCAGTGTTTGGGTGCAAAGCAATTTCTCAATTGCTCGAATTATGTGGCTGGGCTTTCAGCATATTTGACTTTTTCTGTCTTCTCAAGGCAACTTTTCCTTAATATGTTTGGTGCCAGTGTGGTAATGAGTAAATAAGCTGGAACTTTCATGTGGTCACTATGGATTTACATGCATGACATTCCCAAACCAGCATTTAATGTATGTGAGCCGTCACACTCTCTCCCTCTCCTGATTTTAAATTTTGTTCTTTAGATTACAGTGTGGAAACAGGCCCTTCGGCCCAGCAAGTCCACACCGACCCGCCGAAGTGCAACCCACCCAGACCCATTCCCCTACATTTACCCCTAGCACTAGGGGTAATTTAGCATGGCCAATTCACCTAACCTGCACATTTTTGGACTGTGGGAGAAAACTGGAGCACCCAGAGGAAACCCATGCAGACACGGGGAGAATGTGTAAACTCCACACAGAGCGTCGCCTGAGGCGGGAATTGAACTCAGGTCTCTGGTGCTGTGAGGCAGCAGTGCAAACCATTGTGCCACCCATGATTATTGTTCTTCATTTGCCAAACTAGTTTCTAACCTTGTTACACCGATTTTGTTTTCCCATATATCTCCACTTAGCTGATCTTCAATGATTCCTCACTACACTGGCTTGATGGAAGAGGCCAAGTAGCTAATACTAAGTTGTTATGGCCTTAAGAACTATACATAAACATTGTACCCTCAGCCGTTGTGTATCTAAAGTGTGTGCTGTTAAATGTTTATGTCTGTGCATAAATAATGCAAAAAGAAAAACAGTTCACTCTTGAATTGTTACTTGATGCGTAAGATCAATAATGTTGAAATTATCCTCTAATAGCGCACGGTGGCTCAGTGGTTAGCACTGCTGCCTCACAGCACCAGAGTCCCAGGTTCGATTCCGGCCTCGGGTGACTGTCTGTGTGGAGTTTGCACATTCTCCCCATGTCTGTGTGTGTTTCCTCCGGGTGCTCCGGTTTCCTCCCACAGTCCAGAGATGTGCAGGTCAGGTGAATTGGCCATGCTCTATTGCCCATAGTGTTAGGTGCATTAGACAGAGGGAAATGGGTCTGGGTGGGTTACTCTTCGGAGGGTCGGTGTGGACTGGTTGGGCCGAAGGGCCTGTTTCCACACTGTAGGGAGCCTAATCTAATAGTTCTCCTTACCTTTACATGCTACAAACTCAGTTTGTGAACGAAACAATGGAACCTTATTGTATGGAAGAAAATGAAAGAGAATTTACAATTTATTATTTGGCAGAAAGCTGAGTTATTTAGTTTTAACATCCCAGTATGCAGCAAACAAGCAAGGGACTTCAATACAGCTAACAATCTCCGAATTAAAGGAATCTGATTTTCTGCATGCTGTGGCACAATTAATTTTAAAAATGGGGTAAGAGTATGATCAGGAAGCAAGAGAGTTGGGGTATGGTGATCTAGATATTCATATGAGAAAGGATCCCCAACTTGCCACACATGTGCCCACTGGCTTTGTTACGGCAGTGGTCTCATTTTTGAGACATTGGACAATATTAACATGTGAATCACACCCCCACTGTACAATTGGAAGTCCAGTTCAGGTTTTAAGTTTGCACAAGTTTACCAGAGGGTGGAAAATGGATGTGGTAAACTGCCAACTCAATGAGGTAAGTGCCTTTCTGAGCACTTGCAGAATGGTCCCAATCCCCCTTGTGGGAACCTTGAATTTCTGCTGTGTCAAACCCACAGGCTCTTTCTACTCTGCTGCAATTGGAAAACTCTTCCTCTAGCCCCAATGTCTGACTTATTCTGACCTCTGTCTCTCTCCTACTCTCTGCCTGCTTCTGGCTGGCTGATCGCCTAAGACTGTCCACAAGGATTCCCAGTCTTGACCTCCTACCCACCAGTTTGCTGTTTTTAACCACCTAGATGATTTGTTGATGTTTGAGGATAAAAAAAATTAAATGAGGGTTATCATTATCACTAATCAGTTCAGTTGGAGTGTGGGCTGTCAAAACTGTATAATTAGAAAATATTTGTTTCTTATTTTGGTTGTATCTGAATTTGACCACAAATGATTTAGTACAAACTGGTGAATTTTTGAGTGATATTTTAAAGCAATATTCATTTTTCATCACTAACTTTATCGATAAATAACAAGAAATGTTGTAACTCATAAAAACTTACTTTTGGTAAAATAAATTTTCATTTTTGCATTATAAAAGTTTGTTTTCCTGAAGTCTAATTAAAATCATTTTTTTGGACAAACAGTTCCCTGAGGTAAATCCATTACTTGGTCTTTTTTGCTGACATTGCACTCACCAGAGGTTGAACATAAAATAGGATTGATGTAATGATATGTATTGCTTAATACTGCTGAAATTTCAAATTTAAAATGTTTGTAAAATTCACAGTTGAGAGAGTTGCAAACTGATGTGCTGTTTTATGCAAGTACAATGTTTAGTTATGTTGTATTACTTTGAAAACTCTCTCTTGTATTTGATTGCATGTCTGTCATTTCATATCTATGTAGTAACCATAAGAGAGTCAATATTAGCCTGTTAAATATTAGTATTAGCCTGTTAAATCACAAGAAACATTGTTGAAGACTGATATTAATGATTAATAGCAAAATAATTAGTTGCAAATCCTAAAAAATAAAAGGTGCATCTACCTGACTCGGTTTTCTGTCTGTGTTCCTCCAAACCAGCCCTTTTTTAACTGATTGCAGATTTTCTTTTTATTTCTGATGATAATTAACTATTATGAGAAAGTCAAAGTTGTTTGTAATTTACTCCTGTTTGGCATTTCCACCTTTTCACACCTGTAATTATTTGCAACTAATAAGGTGTGAAAAGGTAGAAATGCAAAGCAGGAGGAAATTACAGGTGCAAAAAGGGGAATATGGGAATGGTCTACTGAGAAATGTGTTGCTGGAAAAGCGCAGCAGGTCAGGCAGCATCCAAGGAGCAGGAGAATCGACGTTTCGGGCATAAGCCCTTCTTCATCTGTATCTGCAATCCTCACTTTCTCCATGGTCTACTGAGAGCAAAGCCAACAAGACATGACTGGGAGGGGGTACGGTCCATAACCAAAAACAAAGGCAGAGGTCATGCTTTGAAGTTGATGAGCTTAAAGTTGAGTAATACAGCCTATTTAGTGACTAAACAGAAAATAAGATGATGTTGTTCCAACTTGCAATGAGCTTCTTTGGAACATTAGCAGGCCTACAATGGAAATATTGGCATATAAATAAGGTTGTTTATTGAAATAGCAACCTTCTGGAAAGTCGGGGCCGTTCATACAGGCAGAATGAAGGTATCCCACAAAACAGTCATCCAATCTGCACAGTGGCTCAGTGGTTAGCACTGTTGCCTCACAGTGCAAGGGACCTGGGTTCGATACTAGCCTCGGGCAACTGTCTTTGTGGAGTCTGCACATTCTCTCTGTGCCTGCATGAGTTTCCTCTGGGTTCTCCAATTTCCCCCCACAATCCAAAGATGTGCAGGCTAGGTGAATTGGCCATGCTAAGTTGCCTGTGGTATTCAGGGATGTGTAGGCTGGGTGGATTAGCCATGGGAAATGCAGGAGAAGAGGAATAGGAAAGGGGATGGGTTGCTCTTCGGAGGGTCAGTTTGTACTTGATGGGCTGAATGGCCAGCTCCCACACTGTAGAGTTTCTATGAATATAAAGGAGACCATGCTGTGGTGGAAGGATGGAAATTAGAAACAAAACTGATGTGAGCAACAAAAACATCAGGCTAGGTTAAAGAAGTACAGGTAAAACACTGCTTCATTTGAAGGGTGTCTTTGGAATTTGGACAATGAAAAGGTAAGTGCTGCACCTTCTGTGATTTCATAGGAAGATGCCATGGGGAGTGAGGAAGTTTTATGAGACATGCAGTGTACTGGGGTGTCTCAGAGGGAATGGTCCCTACAGAATGCTGGCAACGGAAGAAAGAGACAAGATGAGTTTGGTGGTATCCCGCAGCAGGTGATGGAAGATGGTTCTTTGAATGCAGAAACTGGCCAGGTGGAAAGTGAGGAAAAGGAGAACCATATTGTAAGGAGGAAAAGGGATGAGGGCAAAAGTATGACAAGTGTGCTAGACATGGCTGAGAGCCCTAAAGAAAGCCATGGTGAGTGGGATTCATCAACTGAGAAAAAAGGAAGACGTATTAGTGAAAAGTGACATCATCAAAACAATGCAATGGAGATAGACACGAATGACATGAAGGCCTTACAGGAAGCAGGGCATGAGGAAGAATAGTCAGGGTAACTGTGAGAGGTGATGAGTTTGTAGTGGATATTGGTGGACAGTCTGTCCCAAGAAATAGAAACAGTGAAGTCCAGGAAGGGAAGAATCAGATGTACCAGGTAAAGATGAGAGAAGAATGGAAATTACAAACAAAACTGATGAATGTTTCCAATTCTGAATGAGAGCACTGATGACAACATCGATATATCAGAGAAAAAGTTGTCAGGAGGGACCCGAGTAGTGCTGGAACAAGGAATATACCACTTACCCCAGAAAGAGACAGATACAACTAGGAGTTATGCAGGTACCTATTGCCACAGTTGACTTGGAGAAAGTGAGATAACTTAACTTAACAGTGAAGTTGTTCAAAGTGACAATAGGTTCGACCAGGCAATGGAGGGTGGGTGGTATATGAAAATTGTTGAGGTCTCTTCAAGGAAGAAGCAGAGAGTCTTCATTTTGGGGAAGAGGTTAGAAATGGGCTCGAGGGGAGTGGGTGGCTACAAGGAGGGAAGCTGAGAAGGGGAAATCTCAAATGGAAATGAGGTCAGTGACAGTGTTGAAAACAACAGTTTGATGTGCAGCGGTGGGGTCATAGTCTGGCGGTGAAGGGAGGAAGTGTCTGAAAGTTGGCATTCAGTCTCTGCAAAGTAGGGGATAACCACACCATCCTTAACAGCAGGTTTGAGAACAAATTTAGAGTTAGAGCTGAGAGAACAACATGCAGCAAGTTCAGAGGGAGATAAGCTAGAGTGAGTGAAGGGAGCACAACAATTACAGTGGAGTGGCTGCTGTCACATCAACAGAGATCAAGTGCAAGAAAAAAGGGGGGGGGGGGGGAGTCCTGGTGGAGGGGGTGGTTAGTTGGAGTAGATGTATTGATGGTGAGACACAAAGTTGGTATTGCAAGGAGAGAACTGTAAATAAAACTCCTGTCCTATCCAAAGTACATCAACTAAGGCAACAGAAGAAGAATTCAACATCATGTCATGCCCAAAATTCATTGAGATAGGTGTATAAAGGGATAAAACAAAGTCCTGTGCTAAACATAGATTGTTTAGCATTAGAGAGGGAAAGGTCAAAGAATATTATAAATACAGGGCAAGAACTGGGATTAGAAGCAGTGACAGAGTCAGAGAGAACAGAAAGGAGGAACAATCCAGAGGGGCATTGGTGCCTGTGTATTTATGGAGGTTGCATTTCTTAATATGTGAAGGGAAGAGAAAAAAGTTTCTTGTTGAAGCGTCAAACAAATTTGAAGAATGATATGGGACTGGAACAGCTTTGAGATAGTGTGAGGTGGTACTGATAGAGAGAGGTCAAGAGTATGCTTCTGGCTGTGTGTGGCACTGAGTATAGAAGCCACAGTGGTGGTGACTGCCAATCACCACAACAGCCATGATTAATCTCTGTTACTTAGAGTAACTGTCAATGTTTTTATCCCCATGTCAACACATGCCTCTGCATCTCCTCCCAACCTTGACTTTTGGCAGTGAGCTCCTCTTTGCTCCTACATCCTCCTGAACAATTAACTACCCTAGGTGACTGACTCTTGTCCATCCCCAGATTGTGGACTGACACTCATCCTGATCATAACTGGCTCACGCAACCAATTGACCATTGACAAGCCCATGAACCGTATGCAGATTATGTCTACGACAGTGGCTTGCCCCTTCCCACTTTTGAATGGATGAGGAGCAACTTTCACCAATTCTGAAATGGCCATTTGATTGAATAAATGTGCAATCCTTTGTCTGCACCAACATTAAGCTGACAAAAGGAATGAAACATAGTCAATACACAAGAAAGGAAAGCACTAGAAGGACTAAAAAAAATTTAAAAAATAGAACAATACAGCGCAGAACAGGCCCTTCAGCCCTTGATGTTGCACCAACCTGTGAACTTCAAACCAGTATCTACAGGAAAACAACACGTATGGACCAAGTATTGAACTACAGAAGCAACCATCCCAACATCCACAAATAAAGTTGCATTCGAACATTATTTCAAGAGCCACCACATGCTGCAGCACAGAAGAACTATGAAGAGCAGAGGAAAATGATCTATACAGTGTATTCAAAAAGAACGGGTACCCAACGAACACAGTCCACTGATTTCTCAGCAACAAATCCAAATAAGCAGATAAAACATGTCCAGAAACCCTAGCCACACTCCTCTATATTGAAGACACCACAGAAATGAATGCCAGACTACTCAGACCCCTTGGCATCGTGGTAGCCACCAACACACTAAAACAGCAGTAATGAACTTAAAGGACCCTCTACAGACAACAAACAAAACTAATGTCATTTACAAAATACCTTGCATGAACTATAACAAACACTACATTGGACAAACAGGCAGAAAACTAACTACCAGGATACATGAACATCAACTAGCCAGAAACAACATGACCCCCTCTCACTAGTATCCTTACATACAGGTGAGGAAGGACACCATTTTGACTGGGACATCAATCCTAGGACAAGCCAAACAGAGACACACGAGAATTCCTGGAAGCAGGGTATTCCAACCTGAACTCTATCAACAAACACATTGACTTGGATCCCATTACCACACCCTGAGAAAAAGAACAGGAAATGACATCACCACAGGAAATCACCAACCCAAGGAAACCCTAACACACAAATAAAAAGTGGGCTATATCACTAGTGCTTCATCTGGAGGCTCACTGATGATGCTACTTGGTATGGTGACAAAATGTCTGAAACTGAACCTTCCAGCTCAGCGAGCAAACCTACATCCAGAACCTCAACCTGAGCTACAAATCTTCTCAAAACTCGCTGTGCTCTTCTCTCTTGAATTGCAGGCCATTGTTACTCGTCACAATATCTGGAACGCTAAAGCGATTGATATGTGCTATCTGGCAATGGATATTAAAGTTAGCAGATCAACTTCCCCTCTACCCATAATAATAGACTACAGTGACAAGTAATCACTTCCTTTGAGTATGAAGAGTCTCTACCCAGCTTCATCTATGGTGTGTGTGAAATGTCTTGCGTTATCAGTGACTCCCTTGCTTGTTTAGATTTGTACTCATTACAAGCATTGAACTGTCAGACGTGCCCCTTGGTGTCATTGTTCATATTTGCATATACAGCACTTCTCTTGCCTTTCCTCAAATGATTAAATTAAAGGCATCTACAACAAATCATCTGCTACTGGTTGAAAATTCTTTGTGATCATTATTATTTTTTCAGATTCATTATTGTCTTCCCTCTCTCCCAGAGTCCTCTTTACCATGTGTCAACTTCATTTCAGGCATCCTGCCTCTTTGCTATGGACAGTTAACTGCATAATGACACTTTCAATTTCACCTGAAAAGCTTATTATATGTTTCATTGGTATTTCTTGATTGATTTTCCCCATTAGTTTTTTTTTATCTTCCAATTTTGCTTGCTGCCATCAAAGCTTATTTCAACCCCATTCTGCAGAAATGTAATCCTCCTGTCCTGTTGATAGTAGCATCCAGAATCTGGACTGTTTCAAAATCTGCAACCATTAAGTCTTATTTCTGTTGCAGTGGAACATTTGCTTTGTTCCTACACTGCTGAAAAAGAGGCAGTGATTCCCCAGGAACCTTTTTCAGCAGAATTTTGTTTCAATAGAATCTCCTCTCTGTTACTATAACTTCAATAAGAAGCATTTGCTTGTTATCATGAAATACCTTAGCACTGTCCAGTAACTTACATAAAAGTACTGATGCAGGGATTCACAAATTGGATTTTGCATTCTTTTACACTATCTGTTAAAATCCATGATATAGTCTTCAACTGAATGGCTATCTGTTTTCTTAAATCTAGCAAAATCTGACTATGCCTCATAGGCATTCAACATACTTTTTGTTATAATTCAATCCAGAACATTTACAGGGAGTCCAGACTTTTAACACTATTCAACTATTAGGCATCTAGCTCAAAATATATATATACTTCTGATTTTACTGTATGTTTGAGATGACAATGGCAAGGTCATATTTTGTTGTCCCTTGGATAGGGATGTAACCCAAATCCATTCAACCACTTCATTCTTTGACTGCTTCAGACTTCTATTCTCATAAAATCATCATAGCCAACGATTCACACTCAGTTTCTCTCATTTATCCTCTCTAATTTTAGCCTCTGGAAGTTTATTTTTCTGGACAGGATTGTTTATTTTAGTTTTTGGCTGTCAATTATAAGCAATCATCCTTTTTCTTGTGTATTTTCTTTCTAGAACTCTAGATGCTGAAGGGCAGAACTGGAACTTTTTTATACAGAATATCATCACAAACATGCATCTTTGAATTTAACAGCCATAATACCAGTCTAATTCTTTTTAAAGGAGATCAGACAGTGGCCCTGTTTATTCTCAGTACCTGTGTACAATTGAATACAATTAACAGCAAGATGCAAAAACCAGCAGAGATGGATGACCAGCGAATCTCCTTTTGATCAGGTTGGTTACTGGAGGAATTTTGGCCATAGCACAATAATGTTTTGAATTTCTTGTGAAACATTTCTTCACTGGGACTTAGTCAGTGTCTCATCAGAAGGAAAGGACTTCCAACTGTGATGTTTACAACATTGCAGACGTGCTAACTGCTTGCTACTCAAGGCCTTCAGAACTTGAGTGATAGTAGCACTAACTAAGCCTGTATGACACACACTTTCCAAAATGTTTAAAAAGTGTAGAAAAGTCAAACGATTATCGTGCGGGAAAATTGTTTTATTTTTTGCTTTCCCTTCAGCTAAATAATATATCTCAAGCCTTCAGCTTTTATACAACCAACACTACACTCTCCCATGACATTCAGCGATATATAGCTTCCTCACAACTGCAGTGAATTTTTTCATTGTTTTCCGTTGTGGTAGTAATGTTAAATATTAGGATTACCTATAACTTCAGCTATCACGAGCATAAGAGAACAAAATCACATTGCAGCTTCAATATAATCTCTTTCTTTCATATGTCATAAGCTGCATTATTGGGTCTGTTTTGAGGCTGTCAGCATTTCCAAGGTTCTTTATTCACTTTAGTTCAGTTATTTGCATGTTTCTGACTGATAGCTGGGTATCTGATGATGTAAGGACAACAATAAATTGGGGGTTGGAAGTGATACAAAACAATAATAAAGCATTTCTGCTTTTGTTCACTGGATACGGGCATTGTTGGCATGTATGGCTCTTGAGCAGATGGTGGTGAGCTGCCTTCTTGAGACTGATAGAAGTATTCAATATCATGCAGGGTCTGGGAAAGAAGATAGAGAGAAATTGTTCCCACTCGTGAAAGCATTGAGAATGAGAATGCACAGATTTCAAGTAATCTGTAAAAGTGACATTAAAAGCTTTTTTTAATTGCAGCAAGTGATTTTGGTCTGGAATATACTTCTTGAGAGTGTGGTGAAACCAGGTTCAATTGAGATTTCCAAGCCATGTTAGACAAAAATCTGAAAATGGACAATGTGCAACATGAGATAAGTCAGGGGAGTGACACTTGGTGCATTGCTCAGTCAAAGAGTCAGTAGAGACATGATGTGCCAAGTGTCATCCCCCAGTGCCATAAAAAAACCTGAGATTTTGTCAGTCTTATTTATTGTGAAATGGAATATGAGTTAATAACGATGAATATTGTGTTGGAGGTACACGCAGAGTATAGAGAAGGAGTTCTAGAGATTTGACCATGCAAAAATAAATGGCGATACATTCTAAATTCAGAATGGTATGTGATTTGGATGAGAATTCTCAAGTAATAGTGTTCCTGTGCATCTGCTGTGTTGGGTCATAACACAGTAGAGGTTTACAGTTTTTGAAGATACTATTGAGCAACCACTTGTGAGTAAAGTACAACTTATAGATGGTACAAACTAAACAGTGGATCACTTGCAACAGAATTCCCAGTCTCTTACTGTTCTTGCAGTAAGCGTATTTATAGAACATAGAAACGAGAGAGAAGTAGGCCGTTTGACACGTCAAGCCTATTCTGCCATTCATTATGATCATTGCTGATCTACTGTATCAATGCCATATCACTACTTTTTGTCTATACCCTTAATGCTTTTAATATTAAAACAAAATCTCTCTTTCTTAAATATACTCAGTGACCTGCCTTCCACAGCTCTCTGTGGTAGCAAATTCCACAGCTTGACCACCCTCTGAGTGATGAAACATTTCTTCATTTCAGTCCCAAATGGACTAACCCGTATCCCGAGATTGTGACCCCAGGTTCTGGATTTCCCATCAAAGAGAAACATCCGGTGTGTAGTTTGTCTAGCCCTGTTAGAATTTTGCATGTTTCAATAAGATCCCCTCTCATTTTCTGGTCTCTAGAATACTGGCCCAGTTGAACCAATCTTTCCTCATATGGCAATCCTGACATTCTCAGTATCAACCTGGCGAACCATTACTGCATCCCCTCTTGGCAAGTATATCACTTCTTCAGTAGGAAAACTAAATTTGCACACAATATACCAGATGTAGCCTTACCAAGGCCTTGTATAACTGCAATAAGACATCCCCACTTCTGAACTCAAATCTTCTTGCAGTGAAGGCTGACAGGACAGTTTCCTTACTAATTGCTAGCCGGACCTGCCTGTTTATTTTCAATAGCTAATGTTCAAGTACACCTTTGTACATCCCCATTTTCTAATATCATTTGAATAATATGCTTCCTTTCTGTTTTTCACACAGAAGTGCATGAACTTCACATTTATCCATGTTATGCTGCATCTGTTTGCTCACATGCAACTTCTTTGGATCGCTCTGAAGCTTCTTTGCATCCTCCTCCCAACTCTCAATCCCATTTAGTTTTGTGTCATTACCAAACTTGGAAATATTGCATTTGGCTCCCTCATTGATGTAGATCATGAACAATTTGGGGCCGTGCTGTATACCAGTCATTGCCTGCCGCTCGGGGGAAAAAAAGCCATTTATTCTCATTTTGTTTCTCAATCCATGCCAGTGTATTACCCACAATCCTGTGTGCCCTAATTTTGCCCACCAGCTTTTTATATGGGAACTTATCAAAAATGGTCTTGAAATCCAAATACACCACAACTAATTTTTTCTTTTACTTATTCTGCAAAATACTCTAGTAGATTTGTTAAACATGATTTACTTTTCATCAACCCATGCTGATTAATCCCGTAATGCTTTCCAAGTGTTGTGTTATCACGTCTTCTAAAGTAAACCCTAGCATTTTCCCTATTGCTGTTAGACTAACTGGTCTGTAAACCTTTTTTTTGTCTCCTTCCTTTTTATGAATTGTACGGTTCCAATCTGTAGGAACTACTCCAGAGTCGAGAATTAGGAAAGATGATGATCAATCTGTCTGATATTTCCAGAGCCACTTCCTTCAGTATATGCCTGGTCCGTTTACATTTGTGCTGAGATCTGGCATGCTGACAACATGGGGGAGTCTGGTGATGATAATACCACAGAATGTCAGGGGAGGATAATTGGATTCTGTCTTGTTGGAGATGGCCTTGTACACTTGCCACTTTTCAGCCGAAATCTGAATGCTGCCTGAGTCTTGCTGCCTGCAAGCTTGAAATGCTTCCATGTCTGAGAAATTGTGCATGGAATTGAATAGTTTGTATAAATTAGTCCTAGCATTATCTTAGCATTGCTGAGCAGTTTATTTCTGTGGAAGTGAGCACTCTTTGACAACACGGTCCTTCACTTTGATGTCACAGTCCCTCACTTTGAGGACACTGTCCTTCAGTTTGAAGATAGACTTAAGGGGTAGCAACAAGGCAGATTGGATTGTCATGCTTTTTGTGGACAGAATGAAGCTGGGCAATTTTCTAAGTAATTGGGTAGACAGCAGTGTCTATCTAGCACTGCTGCTTTGAGTTGTTACTTGATTTGGAATTCAAGTTTTCAACACTATAGCCAGGATATTATTAGTGGGTGGCACGGTGGCACAATGGTTAGCACTGTTGCCTCACAGCGCCAGAGACCCGGGTTCAATTCCCGCCTCAGGCGACTGACTGTGAGGAGTTTGCATGTTCTCCCCGTGTCTGTGTGGGTTTCCTCCGGGTGCTCCGGTTTCCTCCCACAGTCCAAGGATGTGCAGGTCAGGTGAATTGGCCATACTAAATTGCCTGTAGTGTTAGGTAAGGGGTAAATGTAGGGGTATGGGTGGGTTGCGCTTCGGCGGGTTGGTGTGGACTTGTTGGGCCGAAGGGCCTGTTTCCACACTGTAATGTAATCTAATCTAAAAAAAACACCCTTTGCTATATCCAGTGCACTCAGATTTTTATTAATATTATATGGATAAAATTAAAGTGGATGAAGATTGGCAACTTGTGTCAATGGGTACCTCAAAAGGAGGCTGAGGTGGAACCCCAATTTGCTTTCCTGGCTGAAGTATTTGAAAAACACATCTAACTATATTTTGAGTCTAAACATGGAGCATATGTGGCATTTAGAAAATGACTTGATCTGGCAATAAATTCACTTCACATTCATCAAAATTGCTAAGTATGGCTTTATTATGCAATTTTAAAATATACTTGTGAAATTACCGTACTCATTAGAATTTTAAATAAGTAAGATTGCTTTGTACTGGCTGTGGTTCTGCAGTATAAATTGAACATACTTTTACCTCAGTATACTAAAGTGACAAATATAAATGTTTTTGAGTAGTTATTAGGTATTATTTTGAATCCTACCTCAAGTTGCAAAATGATTACCAATGAATCTAAAGTGTACCATAGTACTTAGACTGTTTGACTCAACTTCACATTTTTAAAATGCATCCATCCTCTGAAAAGTAAGATATATAAACAGCATTTTTATCATAAAGCATACATATAATATAGTGTTAATAACATTTGAAACTATATAGATGCCAAATGAGTTAAACTACTACAACATTTTCTAATTTTTATTACAGTAAATTATAGACAATAAGATCAATAAAATTGTGCTATGTTAATCACTAATTCTTGTAGGACAAACGCTGCATTGTGGATATATCTATAGGTGACAATCAACGTGCAGTTCTTAACCTGCACATGAAACTACATATGTATATGCTTTTCAATACGTGGCTACAGCTTAACCCTTAATGCAGTGGAAATGTCAAATGCTAAAAGAAAAATATTATATGCAGTAAATCATACATATGGTGGCCTGGTGTACTGAAATATTGTACTCAACTAGTAATTCATACATATAACATGCAGAATTGATTTTCCTAAGTTGTGTATGGAAACATGTCAATGCAAATTTCAACAGCAAGTTGTAACTTCCCTTATTGTCCTGCCCACTTTCAAAGTGGTTCCAATGAAATTCATTTTGAATATTATCTCCACCAGGCAGGAAAAGTTCAGCAGTTTGTTGTATGCAAGTTTTTTTAAAGATGTCTTCTACTTTTTTAGTTGAAAAAATTGCAAACAGAGCAGAGTGAAAGGTACTCATTTAAATTTAAATCAGTGATGCAAATTTAAAGGGAGAGGATGGAATATCTAGAAATTGTGTACCTGCTATTACTGTCTTTCGATTATACTGTCTTTCGATTAAACTATCCCAATAGTACAAATTTGTCGTTATTGCCTCCGAATGCAACTGTAAGCATAAGCGAAGAATACTTTGATCTGGAAATTCATGATGGCCTCACTACACTACGCATACCTTAAAGTGGAAAGTGTTATCTCAAAATTCCAGGGTGGGATCATTTAAATAAGTGATCTGACCTTTCACTGCCTGCAAAGAGGCAACTCCAACTTGACCTGAACCCTTTTCCAACATGGATAGTAATTCTCCAGACGTTTGAGGGAATTTTATTTAACTCTTCAATGAAAAGAGTCAATTGTGTTCCACTGAGGCATCATTCGGGTAAAAAGGAATTTTCCTGGGAAGCATTGGAACTCATTTAGACTTGACCATTTATTTGATGGATAGGAAAGAAGCAATCCATTCCAATCTTCCTGTGTAATTGGAATTGTGAAATCTAGTGTAAGTGCTTATGGGATAAAGGGGCAGTAGCAACATAGACTCAAATTTGACTGAGTCACAAGACAGAGTAATGACTTTTGGATATTTTTCAGTCTGGAGAGAGGTCTGTGCTGGAGTCCCCAGAGGTCAGTTTTGGGACCCTTACTTCTCCTGATGTATTTTAATGGTCTTGACCTGGGAGTACTAGGCACAATTTCACATTTTGCAGATGATATAAAACATGAAAGCATATGAACAGTGAAGAGGATACTGCAAAACTTCAGCAAGGCAGTTAATTGGTGAAGTGGGCGGATTGGTAGCAGACAGAGTCCAATGCAGTCAAGTTTGCTAGAATAACATGAAAGTCAGTGTACAAGCTACAACTCCAAAATGACACTGGCACAAAAGGACATGGGTATATATGTGCATAAGTTATTAAAGCAGCTCATGTGGGGAAAGCAGTTAATAAAGAATACAGTATCAAAGGCTTTAAAATTAGTAGCACAGAATGCAGGGCCAAGGAAGTAATAATGAACCTGTATAAGACATGAATTCAGCCTCAGATGTGGTATTGTGTACAGTTCTGGGCAGCACACATTAGGAAGGATGTAAAGGTGTTGGAGAGATTGTAGAAGAGGTTTACTAATTTGACAAGCATGAAGAATTTCAGTTATGAAGAATGGCAAAGCTGTAACTGTTTTTTTCCTTTGAGAAGGGAAAGTGAAGGGAGACCTGACTGAAGCGTTCAAAATCCTGAGAATCTGAGCAGATTTAACAGGGAAAAAGTTTCCACTCATGAATGTTGTTGAGAATCAGGGCACGCTGATTTAAAGTAATAGTAAAAGAAGCAGAGGTGAGAGGAGGTTAAACAAAAACCTCTTTCACAACAGATATTGAAGGTGTAGGATGCGCAACCAGAGAATGTGGTTGAAGCAAGTTCAACCAAAGCAATCAACAGGGAATCACACAGACATTTGAAGAGGAAGAATGTGCAAGATTATGGAGAGAAACAGGCAAATGGTACTAAATGAATTGGTCAGTTGGAGAGCTGGCATAGACATGATAGGCCTAATGGTAGCCTCCTGCTCTGTAAAAGTCCTGTAATGTTATCATGACAGAATCCCAGAAGGGCTGGTCTTCAACAATATATGCTTTCCTCGAATTTATACTTTCCTCTGCAAAACTCCCCTCGTATGTCCCAGTCTCTAATTTCTGTCGTCCATATCTGTATTTTTCATTGTGTAAAATGAATGGTACCCATCTGGTTGAAGAACCTTGCTGCAATTTGTAAACCCACTCACTCCACTTTGGTGATTTTTTGGTCTTTTTCATCTCCACACAGCATTGATAGTAGATTTCTATTACATGTGACAGGTTGGAGGAAATCAAGATCATGATGCACTGAAGTAACTATTTAAAAATATCTCATCACATTATTCATCTTTAATGAGTTTTGTCATGGCTGCTTTTCCTTCTTGGGACACAATCAGAGCATTTTCTCCAGTTGGTTCCAGTTCTACAGTTAAATGTCCATCTCCTTGCTCTGCCATCAACTGTTCCGTAAATACATACACATTTATGTATTTCCAAGCTTGATAATTGAAAGTGATGTCTTTCATCTCCAATATGTGAAACCTGTCTTCGAGATGTCAATCAGAATAGGAAATAACAGCCTGTCCACATCTGACTGAGTGGATGAGTTTGTGTTTCCTTTCGGTAAAATGTTAGTTATCAGTTCAGATGATTTCATTTATTCCACATAAATGTCATGAAGCTTGATGTACCTGCGTGGTCACGTAATTCTAGAGTCAATTTTAAAATCAGTGCTTTATCCCCTTTTTAAAATAATTTCAGTCCATGAATGTCCCAAATAGTAACTCAGATGATGGAATTCCAAATTAAAGTCAAATTTCATTTCAGTAAGACATCAATAATATGACTTGTATCACCTGCAATATGATACAGTGCAAGGATCATCCAGATTCAGGATGGAGACGAGGTGCAAATTTAGGGCATTTTTTGTTATATATAAGTCAACATTCTCAATATCCACTTAAGTCTGAATACTGCTTGACAAGGACAAAAAAAAAAGTGAACCTATATTTCTTTGAGTTCCACACTTTTTCGCACTTAATGATAGATGTTTGTGTAAACATAAAGGTGAAGCACAGTTACCTAGGTGCAAGGCATTTTCCATTAAAATTTTGGAATAACTGTACAGTGAATTCTGTTAGAAAACACTATATGAGTGACCCATTCATCAGAAATGGAAAGCAACCAATTCACCTTGGTTGCACCATTCGAAAGATGGTAGATTTATTAGTGTTGGGTTGGCACTGACCACACTTTGTTTGGAGCTATGGCCTAATAGAAATAATGCAGTTAATATAGTAAAGACAGATATACTTGCAAATAATTACAACAGGGATGATGGGAAGTGGAGTTCTTTTCCATAACATTTGTCACAGGACTAATGTGAATAAAGAGTTTATATTTGAATTCCCATGAAGTTCTCATCATGCCTATTACTTTTTGTCATTTTTATTAATGGTTTGGATGTGAACATAGGAGGTATAGTTAGTAAGTTTGCAGGTGACACCAAAATTGGAAGTGTAGTGGACAGCAAAGAAGGTTACCTCAGAATACAAAGGGATCTTGATCAGAAAAGCCAATGGGCTGAGGAGTGGCAGATGGAGTTTAATTTGGATAAACGCGAGGTGCGACATTTTGGAAAAGCAAAACAAAGCAGACTTATACACTTACGATAAGGTCCTGGGGACTGTTGCTGAACAAAGAGATCATGTAGTATAGGTTCATAGTTCCTTGAAAGTAGAGTTGCAGGTAGATAGGATAGTGAAGAAGGCGGTTGGTATGCTTTCCTTTTATTGGTCAGTGTATTGCATACAGGAGTTGGGAGATCATATTGAGGATGTACAGGATATTGGTTAGTCCACTTTTGGAATATTGTGTGCAATTCTGGTCTCCTTCCTATTGGAAGGATGTTGTGAAACTTGAAAGGGTTCAGAAGAGATTTACAAGGATGTTGCCAGAGTTGGAGGATTTGAGCTATAGGGAGAGGCTGAATCGGCTGGGACTGTTTTCCCTGAGGCGTCGGAGGCTGAGGGATGACCTTATAGAGGTTTATAAAATCAAGAAGAGCATGGATAGGATAAATAGACAAGGTTTTTCCCAGGGGTGGGGGAGTCCAGAACTAGAGGTGATAGGGGAAAGATATAAAAGGGACCTAAGGGGCAACTGTTTTCACGCAGAGGGTGGTACGTGTATGGAATGAGCTGCCAGAGGAAGTGGTGGAGGCTGGTACAATTATACTTTTTAAAAGGCATCTGGATGGTTATATAAATACCAAGGGTTTAGAGGGATAAGGGCCAAGTGCTCGCAAATGGGGCTAGATTAGGTTAGGATATCTGGTCGGCATAGACGAGTTGGACTGAAGAGTCTGTTCCATGCTGTATATCTCTATGACTCCAAGACTATATGTTGTAATTTTCAAAAGCATAACTATAAGATTTTAGCTATTTTAAACACTTTGGGATGACGCTGACCTTTCAGCAAATTGCTGATGATTCCAAGTAATAATAATACATCTCACTACAAGTACAACAGTTTACACGAGGCAGTCAAGTTTGTGCATTATTGATTGAAATCAGAGCTTGACATAGATTTTCAGCCTGTCTGGAGCAGGCTGCCAGAGGTAATGGTCTAAGTGACTACAATTTTGTCATTTAAGAAACATTTGGATAGGCTCATGGATGCGATAGTTATGGAGCGATAGGGACTAAATACAGACAAATGGGACTAGATTAACTGAAAACCGAGCGACTTGGACAGGTTTGGCCGAAGGGCCTGTTAACATGCTGTAAATCCCTGAGTCCCTGACTCAAGATAGTGTCTTTTAGGTCAGAATAAAATACATTATTCGAGTAAAACTTGTCAATCACCAACTGGTCATAAAGGAACGACTCTAATCAGATCAAATTTAATCATGATCCCTGATGAGTTTAGGAAAACAAATGGTCCAAGGTTTTACTAAAGAATAAATGCAGAAGCAATTATAGAAATCATGCCTAAAACATGAGTATAAAAATATAGGCTTCTGATGAGTGAGATGTTGTGTTAAAAACGATTACAGAATTCTGACATGATTGTCATAACGCTGTGATTGCAGTTTGATATAAAACTCATTCCATAATCCAAACTAATTTCTGTTTGGCTGGTTTTAGTTAGTACACACTGTCTACTCTAGTAAAATTTAATGTTTTAAAAACACGAAAGAGACACTTGCTGACAGCAACAATACCTTGCAAAATATTACAGGACGATGAGTTCCCTCACAGGCCAATTTGTCACATGAACAGTTCTGTACAATTAGAAGCTTTTTTTTAATATGATGCTTAATCTTGGGAATATATTGAGGTGAATTTTTATCTTCTGTTGCCTGAATATTTATCAGAGGCAGATTAGAGAGAGAAAATCGCATGAACCAAATGGAATGATCCTAATCATGTGGAAGGGAAATTGAATAGAGAATGCTTTCCAGTGGACATTTGAGAGATTTAAGTTTCAATAGAATAAATGTTTCCTTCAGCATGTCATGAATATTGAACAATGTAGTTAAAATGATAACTAAGGAGTGAGGAGAAATTTCTGCACACTGAAATTGGAGGATGGGATGCTTTAATGCAGAAAAAAGCAAAGACCATTACAACATTTGGAGAAAATTTGGAATATTTGAAGCTCTGAAGAAATGGAAGAAATCATAGAATGTGATAGCGCAGTTCAAGCCCTTCAGCCCTCGACGTTGCGCTGACCTGTGGATCCAATCTGAAGCCAATCTATCCTACACTATTCCATTTTCATCCATTATGTTTATCCCATAACCATTTAAATGCACTGAAAGTTGGTGAGTCAGCTACTTTTGCAGGCAGGGCGTTCCACACGCTTACTACTCTCTGAGTAAAGAACCTACCTCTGATATCTGTCCTTTATCTATCACCCCTCAATTTAAAGCCATGTCCCCTTGTGCTGCCCAACACCATCTGAGGAAAAAGGCTCTCACTGTCCACCCTATCTGATCCTCTGATCATTTGGTCAGGCAGCATCTGAGGACCAGGAGAGTCGATGGTTCGAGCATAAGCTTTTCATCAGATATGTGGGGGGAGCCCAAGGGTTCTGAGAGATAAATGGGAGGCGGAGTTGGGGCTGGGGAGACGCTAGCTGGGAATGCAATAAGTAGATGAAGGTGGGGGTGATGGTGATAGATCGGTGTGGAGGGTGGAGCGGATAGGTGGGAAGGAAGATGACCAGGTGGGATAGTTCAAGAGGGTGGTGCCGAGTTGGAGGGTTGGATCTGGGGTAAGGTGGGTGAAGAGGAGATGAGGAAACTGGTGAAATCAACATTAATCCAGTGTGGTTGGAGGGTCTCAAGGCAAAGAATTATTCCTCCAGGCGATAGGTAGCTAGAATTTGGCATTGGAGGAGCCCCAGGAATTGCACGTCCTTGGCGGAGTGGGAGGGGGATTTGAAGTGTTAGGCCACAGGGCGGTGGAGTTGTTTAGTGTGTGTGTCCCAGAGATGTTCTCTGAAATGTTCTGCAATTTGGCATCTTGTCTCCCCTTTGTAAAGGAGATTACATCGAGAGCAATGGACAGGGTAGAAGGTGTGTGTAGAGATGCAGGAAAATCTCTGTCAGATATGCAAGGATCCTTTGCGGCTGTGGATTGCGGCAAGGGGGGAGGTGAGGGCGCAGGTTTTACACCTCTTGCAACAGCAAGGGAAGGTGCCGGGAGTGAAGGGTTGGTTGGTGGGTGCGTAGACCTAACAAGGGAGTCACAGAGGGAATGGTTTCTGCGGAAAGCAGGTAGGGGTGGGGAGGGAAATATATCTCTGGTGAGGTCTGTTTATAGGTGGCAGAAATGGTGGAGGATGATGCATTGTATCCAGAGGTTGGTGGGGTGAAAGGTGAGGACCGGGGGGTTCTGTCCTTATTGCAATTGGAGAGGTGGGGTTCAAGGGGGAGGTGCGGGAATGATGGAGATGCGCTGGAGGGCATTGTTGATGACATGGAAGAGGAAATGTGGTCCTTTTAGAAGGAAGCCATCTGTGATGATCTGGAGTGGAATTGGCCTTTCTGGGAGCTGATGCAGAGGAGGTGGAGGATAGTGTTTTTACAGGAGTGGGGGTGGGATGAGGTGTAGTCCATGCTGCTGTGGGAGTCGGTGGGTTTGAAGTAGATTTCCGTGTTGAGTCAGTCACCGGAAATGGAGATAGAGAGGTCCAGGAAGGGGAGGGAAATGTCCAAGATGGTCCAGGTGAACTTGAAGTCAGGGTGGAAGGTGTTCATGAAATTGATGAACTGTTCAACCTCATGGGAGCACGTGGTGCCAATACAGTTATCAATGTAGTGGAGGAAAAGATGGGGAATGGTGCCGGTGTAGGTATGGAAGATAGACTGTTCCACATGTCTGATAAAGAGGGATCCATGTGGGTGCCCATGGCTACCCTTTTAGACTGGAAGAAGTGGGAGAATTCAAAGGAGAAATTGTTGAGGGTGAGGACCAGTTCAACCAATTGAATGTGTGTCGGTGGAAGGGCACTGTTTGGATCGGTGGGAGAGTAAGAAACAGAGGGCTTGGAAGCCTTCGTCATGACAGATGGATGGATGCCCAATTTGAAGATGAGGCATTGGGAGGCCAGGAAACGAAAGTCATGGAGATGGAGGGTGTTCATGATGTCTGGAATGTATGTGGGGAGATCCTGGACCAAGGGGGAACAAGACGTATCAAGATATGCGGAGATAGGTTCAGTGGGGCAGAAGCAGGCTGAGACAATGGGTCGACCGGGGCAGTCAGGTTTGTGAAACTTGGGTAAAAGGTAGAAGCAGGTGGTGCAGGATTTCCAGACTATGAGGTAGGAGGCAGTAGGTGGGAGACCTGAGGATGGCTTGGTGATGGGAAGTGAGGTCGTAGTCGAGGGGGCAGTAAGAGGAGGTGTCCATGAGTTGGCACCTGGCTTCTGTGGTGTAGAGGTCAGTGCGCCAAACTACCACTGGCCCTCTCCCACCATCTACTGGTTTGATGGTGAGGTTGGGGTTGGAGTGGAGGGCTGCGCATTGTGAGGGTGAGAGGTTATAGTGGGTGAGGGGGGTGGACAGGTGGAGGCGATCAGTGTTGCAGTGGCAGTTGGAGATGAAGAGATCGAGGGTGGGTTACAGACTAGCATGGGGTGTCTAAGTGGATGGAATATGTTGGAGGCAGGAGAAGGGGTCCTCAAAGGGTGGGTGTGAGTCCTGATGGAAAAAGTAAGCACCAAGGCAGTGGAAGAAAAGTTTGATGTTGCGGTGTGTGTTAATGTCCTTGATCCGATAGCGTAGTGGGATGAAGGTGAGGCTTTTACTGAGGACAGATTGTTTATCGTCAGTGAGGGGAAGGTCAGGGGGCTGGTGTAAACAAACAAGGCAGGACTGGGAGCTAGGACCTGCTGCAGAGCTGGAGTTGGGAGTGGGGGCAGAGACTGTCTCTGGACTGGGTGTGGTCATGGTATCATGGGTCACCAACAGGCACAATGCTCACCATGTGGGGGTCGGTGCGGGTGGAAGGGGTGCCTTAGGTGGCATCCGCAGAGGGGGGAGTGACATTCCATATCCTAGGCCTCCACCACCGCCAAATTCCAACCACCCGACACCTGGAGGAAGAACACCTCATCTTCCACCTCGGGACTCTCCAACCACATGGGATCAATGTCGATTTCACCAGTTTCCTCATCTCCCCTCCTCCAACCTTATCGCAGATCCAACCCTCCAACTCGGCAGCATCCTCTCGAACTGTCCTCCCTGTCCATCTTCCTTCCCACCTATCTGCTCCACCCTCCACTCCGACCTATCACGCCCACCTTCATCTACCTATTGCATTCCCAGCTACCTTCCCCGCTCATCTCAGTCCCCTCCCACTTATCTCTCAGACCCCTTGGGCTCCACCACATTCATGCTCGAAACATTGATTTTCCTGCTCCTCGGATGCTGCCTGACCTGCTGTGCTTTTCCAGTGCCACACTTTTTGACTCTGATTTCCCTGAAGCGTCGGAGGCTGAGGGGTGACCTTATAGAGGATTATAAAATCATGAGGGGCATGGATAGGATAAATAGATAAGATATTTTCCCCGGGATGGGGGAGTGCAAAACTGGACGGCATAGGTTTAAGGTAAGAGGGGGAAAAATTAAAAGGGACCTAAGGTGCAACTTTTTCACACAGAAGGTGGTGACTGTATGAAATGAGCTGCCAGAGGAAGTGGTGGAGGCTGGTACAACTGCAACATTTAAAAGGTATCTGGATGGGAATATGAATAGGAAGGGTTCAGAGGGATATGAGCAAAGTGCTGACAAATGGGATTAATTTAGAATATCTGGTCGGCATGGATGAGTTGGACTGAAGGGTCTGTTTCCATGCTGTAAATCTCTGTGACTCATTAGTTCTCTACCGATGTGACCAACCAGTGAATAGCATGTTAGCACTGGCTCGATACAGAAACCATTCAAATGAGCAGACAGCACACTGCTAGCACTGCAAACAATGGCCATGAATTATCTACATAGCAGATAAGGCAAGCTGGAAAGGTAGAAACATTCTCTTGGAGTAACATGTAGGACGAGCCTGATGATGTGCTGCAGGCACAGTTAGCAATATTGATCAAAGATGACACCAAATTAGAAGACTAATTCTGCTGGCCAGATCCAGACTAGTTGTATCCAAACAAGTACAAGAGAGAACCTTTCCAGAAGCTACATGAAAGCCAATGGAAATGGAAAAGTAAAAGACAAGTCAGATCAGTTGTTTACCGAATAGGTACCTGCAAAGACATTGAACGAATTATGACTATACCTAAGGGACATCAGAAGTATGCCAGAGGAAAGGCAGATGATTTATTATTGTCTCAAGTACCTAGATACATTGAAACATTTTGTTTTGCATGCAGTACAGGCAGGTCATACCATACAAAGATCAAACGGTGATTGAACAGAGTGAGGAGTACAATGTTAAGGCTGCAAAGAAGGTCTACAAAAGGCAATGATGTGGAGGTGCCGGTGTTGGACTGGGGTGTACAAAGTTAAAAATCACATGACATCAGGTGGTGTGCACAACCACCCAATGAAGGAGCAGTGCTCCAAAAGCTAGTGCGTCCAAATGACCCTGTTAGACGATAACCTGGTGTTGTGTGATTTTTAATTTGGCACAAAAAGCAAGATCAACATTAGATTAGAAATTTGAGAGGTCCACTCAGAAGTCTAATAACTGCAGGGGAGAACCTGTTCTTGAACCTATTGGTGTGTATGATTAAACCTTTGTATCTTCAGCCTGATAAAGAGGTTGGAAGAGATTATAACCGGGGTGGGCGGGGTCTTTGATGCTCCCTTTCCGAGGCATTGAGGAGTGCAGTGGAGCCAATGGATGGAAGGTTGGCTTGCATGATGGTCTGTGCTGTGTTCACAAATCTCTGTTGTTTCTTATGGTCCCGGGCATAAGATAAAATGCTTTCTGTGAAGTTCTAGAAATGTTGGTGAGAAATATACCAAATTTCCTTAGCCCCCTGAGGAAGAAGAGGTGTTGTGCCTTCTTGACCATCTCATCAACCTGCGTGGTCCAAGACTTTACTAAAGAATAAATGTAAAAACACGATATTGAGAGTCCAAAGGCACTATGTTCCTGTTATGGTGAAGGGCAAGGCGGGTAAGTGCTTGGAATGCTGGATGACTGGAGAAATTGAGGCTTTGGTTAAGGATAAGAAGGAAACATATGTCAGGAAAAGACAGCAGAAATAGAGTGATTCACTAGAAGAGTGTTAAGGTAGTAGGAGTATACTTAAGAGGGAAATCAGGAGGCTAAAATGGGGACATGAAATAGCTTTGGCACATAGGGTTAAGGAGAATCCAAAGGGATTCTACAAATACATTAAGGTCAAAAAGTAACTAGGGAGAGAAGAGTGCCCCTCAAAGATCAGAAAGACTATCTATGTATGGAACCACAGAAGTTGGGGGAGATACTAAATGAGTATTTTGCTGTGGAGAAGAATGCGGAAGATAGAGAACTTGAGGAAATGAATAGCGACCTCTTTTAAAATGTCCATATTACAGAGGAGTAGGTGCTAGATAGATTAAGGTGGATAAATCCTTGGGACCTGATCAGGTGTACCCTAGAATCTATGTGAAGCTATGGAAATGATCGTTGGGCTCCTTGCTGAGATATTTGTATCATCGATAGCCATAGGCAAGGTGCCTGAAGAGTGGAGGTTGGCTAATGTAGTGCTGTTATTTAAGAAAGATGTTAAGTAAAAGCCGGGAACTATAGACTAGTGAGCCTGACATCAGTGGTGGAAAGTTGTTGGAGGGAATCCTGAGAGACGGGATTTATGTATATTTGGGAAGGCAAGGACTGATTAGGTACAGTCAACAGGGCTTTGTGCATGGGGAAATCGTGTCTCACTAACTTGATTCAGTTATTTTGAAAAAGTAATAAAGAGGATGGAAGAGGGCTGAGCATTCGATGTGATCTATATGGACTTCAGTAAGGCATTCAATAAGGTTCCTCATGGTAAACTGGTTAGCAAAGTTAGATTACACAGAAATTAGGGAGAACTAGTCATTTGGATACAGAACTGACTCAAAGGTAGAAGACAGGGCAGTGATGGAGGGCTGCTTTTCAGACTGGAGGCCTGTGACCAATGGTATACCACTAGGATCGGTGCTGGGTCCACTGTTTTTTTTTTCATTTATAAAAATGTTTTTGATGTGAGCAGAGAAGGTCTTGTTAGTAAGTTTGCATATGACACCAAAATTGGAGGTATAATGGACAGCCAAGAAGGTTATGTCAAAGTACAACGGTAACTTGATCAGATGGACCAATGGGATGAGGAGTGGCAGATGGAGTTCAATTTAGATGAATGTGAGGTGCTGCATTTTGGAAAGGCATATCAGGGTAGGACTTACACACTTAATGGTAAGGTCCTGGGAGTGTTGCTGAACAAAGAGACATTGGAGTGTAGGTTCATAGTTTCTTGAAATTGGAGTCACAGGTAGATACGATAGTGAAGAAGGTATTTGGTATGCTTGTCTTTATTGGTCAGTGCATTAAGTGTAAGAGGAGTAAGTGTAAGTGTAGAAGTCATGTTACGGCTGTACAGGACATTTGTCAGGCCAGTTCTAGAATACTGTTTGCAATTCTGGTCTCCTTTCTAAAAGAGAGATGTTGTGAAACTTGAAAGAATTCAGAAAAGATTTACAAGGATGTTGCCAGGGTTGGAGGATTTGAGCTACAGGGAGAGGCTGAATAGGCTGGGGCTGTTTTCCCTGGAGCGTCGGAGGCTGAGGGGTGACTTTATAGAGGTTTACAAAATTATGAGGGGCATGGATAGGGTAAATAGGCAAGGTCTTTTCCCTGGGGTTGGGGAGTCCATAACTAGAGGGCATAGGTTTAGGGTGAGAAGGGAAAGATTTAAGAGAGATTTGACAACCAACTTTTTCACTCAGAGGGTGGTATAAGCTGCCAGAGGAAGTGGTGGAGGCTGGTACAATTACAGCATTTAAAAGACATCTGGATGGGTACATGAGTAGGAAGGGTTTAGAGGGATATGGGCCAAGTACTGGAAAATGGGACAAGATTTGTTTCAGACATCTGGTTGGCATGGACATGTTGGACCAAAGGCTGTACATCTCCATGACTCTGTGACTCTAAGTATTGGATTTCAGCAGAAAGAGATGATGTCCATTCAAGTACCATGTAGGTGTATTGCAGATTGTGTCAGCTGGTTTGGTCACACATAACCAAGAATGTTAACTTATTGTCGCAAGCTACTGCTCAAAAAGTTATACTATCAGAAATAAAAAGATTTAAGAGCTATAACAATCACCACATCAATGCAAGTTCTGTTTTCTGAGCAAGGGATTCCTGAAAGATATTTGCTGAAATGTATGCGTTCAATCAACAAACCTGACCTCATTGCTGAAGGGGACATGATTTCACAGAAAGGCACACACAAGTATTCAAAAGGGCCCTTTCAAAGTGCAGAGCGACTAAGAAGCCCTAATACTTGCCTTATTGGCCTGCACCACTAAATGGTAGAGAAAACAAGACAACTTTCCCATCGAGGGGAACCTTTCAAACGGCTTAGAGAAGTAAGATAACAATTTGTTGATACACAGACAGAGAACACCAACCTTCAACAAGCGTGTTAAATTCTTGCCTGAGTTATTGAAAGGACAAACAACATGTACAGGATTTGCAAAGTAAAACACCCGCTGACAAGATCATAAGTCATTAAGAATGTCAAGATTGAAACTGGTAAGCAAGCAAGAAGGGTCAAGTACATACCCAATCTACACCAGAGCTTGTAAAACAGAACAGATCATCGAAAGCACTGGTAACATCACTGCACAAATAATACCAATATCCCAAAGTAACATTAGCAACATGACCGACAAGCAGTACAACCACCAACAGCATTGCCAAAAAGCAATATAATGTCGGCAACATCAAACACAACTTAATATTAGCAGGATTGACATATAAAACATCACCAGTTCAGTGTGCCACCTCATCAAGGAGAACAATGAATACTGTGTTTGCTGCAAATTAGGTTTCATGTTACTCTCTGCAATGACTAGATTTCAAAAGCACTTAACAGATTCTACTTTGAAATGTTCATTGCATATGCTTTTTTTTTAATCCTGTTAGACAAGATAATCTATCCTGTAGTAACAGACATGCTTACCTTGCCAGATTCTGTAAGGCAATTTTTTTAAAATGTTGTTTGTTCCTCGTTTTACATGTGAAGTCTACAGCACATTTTCTGGCCAGCACCTGTTTCGAGAAATGGTCTACAAATAATATTTCACAGAGTATTCTGAAGTACATTTTACAATCCTCTACAGTTTACCATTTCTTCAGGTCACTTAAAGTGCATTTTCAATATAACTCACATTTGGTCTTACATTAATTTTGACATTTCTTTGTAGCTGACAGTTGATCAACAATTTTTCATCACTTATTCTCTTTCGCTATCCGCAGCAAATACTTTACTCTTTCACATTCCAAGACCACCACCTATCCTGCATCATCACTCACTCAAATGCAAAGGGTACAGTCTGAAGCTGATCTGAGTCACAACCAGCCTAGACATTAGTCATTATCCAAACAAGCCAATCATTTAACACAATATCACATCTATCTCTGTTGAAAATGGCCCTAGTCCAGAATTCAAAAATAATTTTGGATTTAAAAAAAAATCTTTAGGATGTGGGCATCACTAGCAAGTTCAATATTTATTGTCCATCACTACTTGCACATAGGGCAATCACAGATCATCCATGTTGCTGTGGATCTGTAGTCAGACCAGGTAAAGATAGCAAATTTCCTGCCCTAAAGTATATTAGTGAAATACATAGGTATTTACAAGAGTCAACAATGGCTTTATGGTCTCCATTGTGCTATATTTTCAATTCTAGGTTTTTAAATGAAATTCAAATGTCACCATTTTCCATGGTGAGAGTCGATCCATGTTCCAGAAAATTCAGCTGGAGCTATAAGTTACTGAAATTAGTACGACACTACTGCCTCGCTGTTAATGATTTCAGTTGTTGTGTATAAAGCCTGTACATTTTTAAATTCTACAGAGATTAAAATGGGGAAAGCCCAGGTATTGTGCTAATGTCACTGGATTAGGGACCCAGAGGTTCAAACTAATACTTCAGAGATTTGGGTTTGAATCTACCACAGCAGATGGAAAAAATTGAATTCAGTTTATAAATTTGGAATTAAAAACAATCTAATAGTAATCATAAAACCATTGTCAAATGTTGCAAAAAATGTATTTGGTTCATTGATGCCTTTTCAAGGAGGAAATCTGCCATCCTTACCTTGTAACTTATTGTGTTTGACTGTAAAATGCCCTAGCAAGTCACTGAATTTATAAAACTGCTGTGAAGCATAAGAAAAGGGTTAAATCTATGGACAAACTGGAATGAATTAGGCACTGGAAACAACAAAGTCAAGTAGGGGAAGATGGGTGTCGTCGAAATGTCACTGACTAGAAACCCAGAGATCAAAGCTAATGTGCTGGGGACATCAATTCAGATTCCACCATGACACCTAGTTGAGCTAGAATGCAGTTAATAATTCTGAATTTTTTTTTCCTAATTCACTCCTGAGATGTGGACATCACTGACATCTATTGCTGACCCCTAACTAACATTGAGAAGACGGTGGTGAACTATTCACTCATGTCCTTTAGGGAATCTTCCAAACTTAGCTGACCTGGCCAACATGTGACTTCAGATACACAGGGTGGTGCAGCAGCTCAGTGGTTTGCACAGCTGCCTCACAGTGCCAGGGACTTTGGTTCAATTCCAGCCTCTGGAGTTTACATATTCTCCCCATGTCTGTGTGGGTTTCCTCCGGGTGCTCCAGTTTCCTCCCACCATCCAAAAATGTGGAGGTCAGGTGAATTGACCATGCCACATTATCCATAGTGTCCAGAGATGTGTAGGCTAGGTGAATTAGTCAGAGGAAGATGAAGAAATTAGAATCCCTACAGTGTGAAAACAGGCCATTTGGCCCAACAAGTCCACACTGACCCTCCGAAGAGTATCCCATTTATTATTCTACATTTCCCCTCATGTTGAGCAATAGAGTAGGGGAATGGGCTTGGGTGGGAGGGTCAGTGTGGACTTGTAATGCCAAATGGCCTGTTTCTACTCTATAGGGATTCTATGATTCTATAAGATTTACAGCAGAGAGGTTGACTCTTAACTGCTCTCTGAAATGGCCATGCATGCCACTCAAAGAGCTATTGCAATGCCCACATCCTTTGAAAGAATTTTTAACAAACCATTCTTCACTAATATCTGGGGTTTAAGTTTGCCTCCACATTTAGCAATTTACCTTTAATGACAAGTTCACTTTAAATTTTATGTACCCATCATTAGGCCAGCTTTCTGCAGAAAACTGAAGCTGCCTATGCAGCTATGAATAATTATTCAAATGAGCTGACTATGGAAAATTTTAGGCAGTCAGCTCACTGTTTTTAATGAGTTTTGCATAAGTCATTGTGCAGAAAAATCTTTTTTGTACAGCATTCAGAGCCGACTAAGTTGCAGTTTACTTCAGTTAATCACTGGAAAGAACAAAGCCAAATGTTCCAGACACTTCCAAAAACACTGTATCCTCATCACCAATCCCATTCCATTGCCTACTCCAAACAGTCATCTTGTACTGTCCACAAGTCCTTCCTTTCATATGCTGGACTTTTTCAGCATTTTCTGTTTACTTCCTCCTCATACTTTTCATGCCAACAAACACTATTTGCAATATTTGTTATCTGATTATACCCTCAATCTGAACGTCAGATTCAATATACTTCTCGTTAGAGAAACTTAGTGAGAACCAGAACTATTACTTTGACCGTTTCAGCCCAGCAATTTCACTGCTGCTTTGTCACCTCTCATTTCAGCTATATCAAGGCTCACTTAGCCAGTGGGAGTAAATTGCAGCAGATGCTAGAATCTGCACTGAAAACAACAAATGCTGGAGATCATAGCAGGTCAGGCAGCACCAATGGAGAGGGAACAAGCTAATTGTTCAAGACTCGATGACTCTGATGAAGACCTGGACTCGACGTTAGCTTGCTCTCTCTTCATGGATGCTGCCTGATGCACTGTGATCTCCAGCATTTGTGGTTCTCACTTGGCCAGTCTTGAGTTCTTCACCCTTCATAAAACTCAACTCCTCTAAAATCCTTCTGACTGCATGCAGACTGTCTGAGCACCAGGTCTTGCCTCAACTATCAAGCCTCTACTCACTGATCTCTGTTGGCTCCTGGTTTGCCAACACTAAAACTCTCATCATTACGGCTAAATCTCTCCATTGTTGCATAATTCCAGGATGATTCTGTCCTCTTCCCTTCTGAACACCACTGTGAAGCTTAAAGTGGGTCAAATTCCCACACTGTATGGGAAACAGTCACTCAAAGTAAAATAATTTTACCTGGAGCAGCCAATTAATGATAGAGTTCAGGGTTGTCATCAAGTTAGGATGAAGGGCTCCTGCCCGAAACGTCGATTTTCCTGCTCATTGGATGCTGCCTGACCTGCTATGCTTTTCCAGCACCACTCTAATCTTGACTCTGATCTCCAGCATCTGCAGTCCTCACTTTCAACTATCAAGTTAGGGATGGCAATCGAGCTGGAGAACCAATAAGAAGCTTTCCAGTTTTAAAGCAGCAGCAGGATGCTGTTCACTGCAAATAGGGGAGAATGTGATTCTAATTGAAGGTATCCTGAAATTGCTTATGCTGCATTTAGGCAGAAGGAGAGAACTTCCAACCATTCCTGGTCTCCTATTGCTTACTGGAAGGTTGCATTGACAGCTTAACTATTCCCAATCACCTCCAGAAATCTGGAGGCCAACTAAAAAAGTCCCCAGTTAGCCCCCTTCAATTGGTATTAACATTTCGGGTGGCATGGTGGCTCAGTGGTTAGCACTGCTGCCTCACAGCACCAGGGTCCCAGGTTCGATTCCAGCCTTGGGCAAACTCTGTATGGAGTTTGCACATTCTCACTGTGTCTGCGTGGGTTTCCTCCCACAGCCCAAAGATGTGCAGGTCAGGTGAATTGGCCATGCTAAATTTCCCGTAGTATTAGGTGCATCTGTCAGAGGGAAATGGATCTGGGTGGGTAACTCTTTGGAGGGTCGGTATGGGCCGAAGGGCCTGTTTCCACACTGTAGGGAATCTAATCTAATTTCAGGTTGATGACGTTTCCTTAAGTCAGCATCCAGCATGATCATCAGCTGGAACATGAATTGTTTCTGTCTGCAGGATCCTCCCGACCTGCTGAATATTTTCAGCATTTTCTGCTTTTATCCGAGATTTCCAGCATCTACAGTATTTTACTTTTGTGTTATTGAAAGTTTATTGTTCAGCTTTGCATTATCGCCACTCAAGAATTTACTATGACAAAATACCTCAGCAATGCATTAGTTTTATGTCTAGTTACACTTAAATGAAGATTAATAGCCAGAGTTGTTAGCTTGCATAGTAGGAGTGTTAATTTTTTATATTGCAACATTAGTCGCTCTCTGTCTTGTTATGATGAAATCAATCAGTTAAGAGTTTCAGAATTCAAGCCAAGTTCAGAACAATTGTTTTAATAGTAGCAATGAGTCTACTATTCTATCAGCAAAGAACCAATAAAATGTTGGAGTGTCTACAATGCATTGAAACCTATCAAGCAGCAATGCTTTCCATGTCTTTCAACATTTCGCATATCATGGTGCCTGAGGGGAAATTACTCTTTATTTTAAAAAAAGTGTCCAAAGTTAGAAAACTGGGCAAAATGTAGTTGCATTTATTATTGTTAAATTGGTTGCGTTAACATGAATTGGAGATGGATCCCTAGACTGAGAAATGGTTCTTACTCCCCTTTTTTTTCTCCTTGTTAAGGGGAAGTGAAATAATTCCTTTGAAGTGCTATTAAAGCATATGATTTGTAAACACTGGAAAAATGAATATGTTGAGCAATCACACGCAGTCCCTTTAATCATTATCAGTAGATACCTTAATTATACAGTGATTTCAAATCACTAAGGTGCATGCCAAAGATCAGTTTGCTTTTTTCTGAGTTGGTGGCAGGTGAAGCACTGTGTTTCAGCTCTAGTCTGCTACTTTATGTCACCCCAGTGAAATTTGTTCAGAGAACATAATGACTTGCACTTTCTCTTGACACTTGCACCTGGATTTGATCAATATTTTACTGTGCTTCAAATCCCACTCCCCGATTTGACATTTATTTATTTCCATTCTGTAGTACAGAAATAATGCATATTTGTATCAAACATTATACTGAGGCCCTGTCAAATAAGATCACTGTGCGCAAATAAAGCAAAGAACTAGAGAACTGATAAAGAGTCCCCGGACTTGAAATGTTAATTGCATTCTTCCGACAGATCTGCTAAGTTTTGCCAGCAACTTCTGTTTTTGTTTCCTGTGCAGTCTATTGTAAGAGGTCAGCATTTTATTATACGGTACCCTCTGCTACCCTTTCTGATGAAAGATGCATATAAAATTAGTTCATTAGTGGCTGCTGGTTATGAATCAATACAGTGAATCTTTCCTCAACACAGTACACAACAGAAAGATGATAAGATAAGATTAGAGAATGATATCTGCACAATCGGGAAAATAAAAGATTGACGAATGGTGGCAGTGATGATGGGACTGATAAAACTAGTGATAACATTTTTGGAATTGCTAAAGTTTATTTTGTGGAAACATGAGCAATAGGTACTTTAGGTACAGCTTACTGGGTCAGCATAGTAAATAGAAAAAGATGCCACAAAAGCCACCTCTGGGGACAGTGGTGAAATTCATTCCAGAAGAAGAGGACTGGTGCAATTACAAATTCATATTTGGCAGAAAGTGAATTAAATAGCAATTAAGGATAAAGTATGCGTTTTTCTCACTATGGTCGGACCAGATGCTTTTGACCAAATGTCTAACCAGCATTACTGCCATGCTGAAATTAATAAGGTTTTAGTCAAAATATCACCACTAAGAAATTGCACTGCAAAAAGTTGCATTCTGTCAAAAAGAAACGCTTGCTGCGTGAAACTTGTTGATTGCCTCATTCAGGCACAGAAACTCTCATCACTGAGCATGTGCACCAACTTTAAAACCCATTTCGAGGAGCCAAAGAGCAAAATAAAGAAGCTGAAATGGAAGGAAGCCTGTGACAAAGCCATGGTGACTGAAATAGCAGGAAGAGATTTTTACATACTACGTTTTCCTGAGCTATTTGATTTCAGTGGGATCCAGGCCAGAACAGCCGAGTTTACATTAGAGTCAGAAATCTGATGTCACTGTCGGCGCTGACTATTTAAATATCACCATTACCTTTCAAGGTGCCATGACAGTGGAAAAATCAGTCACATCCAGGTTTCTACAGGAATAGAAAAAAAAACGAGTGGGGCTTAAAAAGTTCCTTTGTTTAATTTTAAATGTTTGCCAAGAACAGTTACTTTGTAGTATAGATCTGAGGAAATTGCAGAAGACTATTGGCCATGTGTTGGAGAGAGAGGAGCAGCCAAAGAAGGTATCCCTGTGTACAGCAGAAGTACTGCTATTAGTTTAGTGGTATTGGGAATCATAATCTTAAGCCAGTTTCCCAGAGAAGACCACCATTGCCATCTCTGGATATGTCCTGACCCCGGACAGGATAAACCTGATACAGATGATAGTTCATGTTATACATGGATAGGAAGGAGTTGCCCTCAACATTGACTCCACACTCTATGAAGTCTCATGGTATCAGGTCAAACATGACGAAAGAAACATCCCCACTTCTGACCTTATGATGGAGGGAGGATAATTGATGAAGTAGTTGAAGACAGTTGGGTGTAGATTGTCGTGAAGAACTCTCACAGTGATGTGCTGGGGCTTAGATGATTGACACACACAAATAATAATTGCTTTGTGATAAGTATAATTCCATTGAGCAAAGTGTTTTCCTCCCCAATTTTCAATGACTCCACTTTTCTAGAGGTACTTAGATGTTATACAAAGTGAAATACTGCCTTGATATCAAGGAGGTTCACTCTCACTTAGACAAATGATCTGAACTCAAGAGTCAATGTTTAGGTCAAGATTATAATGAGGTCAGGAGTCATGTGACCCTGGCAGAATTTAAACTATGGATCAGTAAATACATTATCCCTTTATAGGTGTTGCTTCATAATACTGTCAAATTAGTCTCGCTGTAAATCGAGTCAACCAAAGAGGCAGTATTTGGCCAAATTAGATTTGACTAGCTTTTTGCGAAGAGGACATACCTAGACATTTTCCATATTCTTGGGTGGTTGTGAATGTTGTAGCTTTATTGGAACAGCTTGGTTAGAGATACAGCTCTGGAGCTGTCTTCATAACCATTGTCAGGGTGTAGTCAGAGTGCATTGGCTTTTCAGTATTCAGTGGCAGCAACTGTTCATTTGAAACCACCTGGAATGAATCAAATTGGGACAGGATTGGCATTTTTGATGGTGGGAATCTCCAGCGGAGACCTAAATGGATTATCAACTCAATCTGGGTGGTATCAAGCTTCTTGACTGTTGTTGGGGCTGTACTCATCTAGGCAAGTGAGGAATATTCGATCACACTGACCTGCGTCTTGTAGATGGTGGACAGGCTTTGAGGAGTCAGGAGGTGAGTTACTTGTTTAGGTCAAGATTATAATGAGGTCAGGAGATCCATTTAATTATGTAATGTTACATAATTAAGTGGATCTACAGTTAAAAAAGGACAGATATGGTTATAAACATTCTGCATAACGAAATGAAAAATTATAATGTCATTGGCATGCAATTTATCTTTTTTCATTTGATAATGCTATGTCAAAACTGCATACCAATCGAATTGAATATTTCATTTAGAAATTTAGTTGAAGAGTCCAGGTTTATACAAAATGATATTCATCAATAGGAAAAAAGTAGAAGAGTTACTTGCCACAGTATTCCTAGCCTATGACCTGCTCTTGTAACCATTGTGTCTATGTGATGAGTCTAGTTGAGTTTCTGTTCAATGATAAATCAAGGATGTTGATTGTGGGGGAACTCTGTAATGGTAACACTGTTGAATGCCAAGGAGTGATGGTTAGATTGTTTCTTATTGGTGATAATCATAGAGATGGGATTTGTGTGGTGCAAATGTTGTTTGCCACAAGTCGGGATGTTGTCCAGATCTTGTTGCATTTGACCAGGGACTGCTTCAGTATCTGAGGAGTCATGAACGATGCTGAACATTGTGCAATCATCGGCGAACATTTCCCCCTTCTGACCTTATGATGGAGGGAAAGTCATTGATGAGGCAGCTAAATATGGTTGGGCGGAGGACACTACCCTGAGGAACTCATGCAGAGATGTCCTGGAGCTGAGGTGACTGACCTCCAGCAACCACAATAATCTTCCAATGTGTCAGATATAACTCCAACCACTGGAAGTTTTGAACCCCGATTCCCATTGATCTCAGTTTTGCTAGGGTTTCTTGAATCCGCACTTGATCAAATGCAGCCTTAATATCAAGGGCTGTCACTCTCAACTCCCCTCTGGAATCTAATTCTCTGGTCCATGTTTGAATCAAGACTGTACTGAAGTCTGGAGCTGAGTGGCCGTCATTGGAACCTAAACTGGACATCATTAAGCAGGTTATTGCTGAGCTGGTATTGCTTGATAGCACTGTTGATAACACCTTCCATCACTTTACTGGTGATCGAAAGTAGACTGATGGGGCAGTAATTGGCCTGGTTAGATTTTGTGCTGCTTTTTATGTGCAGCGCATACTTGGGCAATTTTCCATATTCAGGTAGATCCCATTGTTGTAACTGTACTGGAACAGCTTGGCTAGATTAATGGCAAATTCTGGAGCACAAGTCTTCAGTGCTATTGTCAGAATGTTGTCAGGGACTGTAGCATTTACAGTATCTAGTGTCTCCAACCATTTCTTGATATCACATGGAGTGAATCGAATTGGCTGAAGACTGGTATCTTTGGTGCCGACGAGCACTGGAGCAGGCCAAGATACATGGTCCACTCAGCACTTCTGGCTGAAGACAACCTTCTCTTTTGAACTGAAATGCTGAGCTCTTCCATCATTGAGGATGGGGATATTTGTGCAGCCTCTTCTTCCAGTGAGTTGTTTAATCGTCCACCACCATTTGCATGTGAGCTTAATAGAGCCAGTAATCCAGTAAATCATTCAGATGTACGTCCAACTGAAGAGGTGCATTTGATGCGGTGAGTAAAGGGAACATGAAATATAAAGTACAATGTTAAAATGGTGTCCAGGCAGAGCAACTTGGGATGCATGGCCATCCATCTTTGAAGGTGGCAGGACAAGTTGTGAAGGCTAATATATAAAGTTTGTACGGTTCACTCTCTGCAAAACTGTCTTGTTTCTCTTTCTCAGCCTATCCATTGCAACTATATTGCATATGTATCTCTCCTCCACTATTATAAACAATCCCTTTGCTCTTCACTCTATCTACCCCTACCATCTCTTCCACTCACTCGTCTTCCCCCTTGTCAACAGCATAAAAATGATCACTTTCCAGCCTCTTTATTTCCAGTGATGTCAAATTGGACTGGGAGCATTTTCTTTGTTATTCTCTCTCTGCAGATGTTGCTAGAGTGTTTCTCGAGCATCATCTGTTTTTTAATTCAGATCTCCAGTATTCACAGTACTTTGCTTCAATTAATATAAAAGGCATTTGAGATTCTGAGTTCCATAAACAGATGCACACAGCATAAAATTGACAATGGCAGTGCTTGATTTTTTTGGTCTGTAGTTGTCATTTGTGAGGCGAATGGTATTTGTACAAAATTTGTAGATGAGTTATGCCAAATGACAGTATAGGTTGGACTGATCACTGCACCATCCTTGTGAAGACCTGACCTCATGTTAAGCATTCCCTCTATCATGTTGCACTAATGCTTTGCTAAATAGGCTAGATTCAAATATGCTGAAAACTGGGCATCCATAAGACACTGTGGGCCATCAGCTGCAGCTGAACTGTATTTGTCCACAATTGATTTTGTAGATTTCTTTTCTGATCTCATATTGCTGTTGGCAAATGCCTGACCCAGGTCTAGTAGCTGAGTCTTAACTGTGATTTGATTAATAACTATGGTTGAAAAATTGATCTGGCTCTGGACAATAATTTTTGTATTTGTGGAATGTTAAATTCCTGGATTAATTACTAGATTGTTAAATTTAATTTTAAAAACTATTTTGCAGGTTTTATTTTTAAGTTCATTATATTTTGGCTTCTGTCTGAACAATAAAAATCTTTATTCTGCACTTGGTGAACTTCTGCACATTTATCTAATTTTTTAACTTGAGAATTTTTACAGTCAATATCTGCGTAGATATTAGTACAGCTTGGTGCTGGAAATCCTCAGTCTTACATCAGTGCTGGGAAAACTATTAATAGAAATTCAGGGGCACAGATCTAATCTGCACTTGAAGAGGCAGGGATTAATTGAGAACAGTTAGCATGGTTTTGTTAAGCAGAGATCATGTCCAACCAACTTGAATGAATTTTTCAAAGTGATAATGAGATAGTAACCAACAGATAGATGAATCAATGTATTTCACATATCCTACTTGGACTTCAGCAAAGCTTTTGATAAGGTAATGGGAGACTGATAGCAAAGGTATATGATCCAAAGAAATTGGAAAACTGGATCCAGAATTGGCCGAGTGTCAGAAGGCAGAGGTTGATTTTTTTGTGAGTGGAAGGGAGTTCCCACAAGGATAAATGATAGGGCCATTAGTTTTTGCAGTAGGAATAAATGATTTAGACTTGAATATAGGAGGGTTAATCAGTAAGTCCATAAATGATACAAAAATTGGTGGGGTAGTAAATATTGAGGATAGTGTTAGATCACAAAATGATAAAGAAGGGCTAGTCATATCAACTGATCAATGACAAATGGGATTTAATCCAAATAATTGTTAAGTGACATTTGTGGGCAGGAAAATCAAGGCCACGCAATACATGATGAATCCTGGAGAGAACTGAAGATCATGGGGGCCTATGTGTATATGTCAGCAGAACAGAGGAGACTGGATTGGGGGATGGATTGGAAGGGGAGATATGATTCAGATGTTATAATGTTATGGGGCCATAAATGAGAAGATGAGAAAAGACCTTATGATCTTATAGCAGGAGAATGGGGTTGAGAAACTTATCACCCATGATTGAGTGGCAGAGCAGACTCTATGGGATGAATGGCCTCATTTCTGCTCTATGTCTTCTGGTCTTTCCCCTTGATAGAGGGACCAATGACCAGGGGCATTGATGTAAGGAAAGTATTAAGAGGCTTAGAGGGGATACGAGAACTTATTTTCACCAGAGGGTGGTAGAAATCCAGAACTCACTGCCTGAAAGGGTGCAGATGCAGAAACCCTTATATAAAAAGTAAATAGATGTGCACTTGCGCTGCCAAAGCATACAAGGCTATGGGCCAAATGCTGGAAAATGGGATTGGAAGACTTTAGGTTCTTCTTGGTGCAGATAAGTATCAAAGGATCTTTGCCAGTACTGTAGACCCCTACGACTCCACACTGCAATGAGTTGGGCATCAAGTGTGTTCAAGATTTAATTACCAACCTCTCAATGAAACTGTCTCTGAGGTCAGTGGTGAGCACTCTGTTTTCATTCTTGACCACAAAATCTCGATCAATCTGATAGCTTCCACTTCTGCTTTATGCCTTTTTTTTATTTCTAGATGTTTTTTTAAAGCTGCATTTAAAATTCTCATAATGGCATGATGGTATTTGAACTCCATTCTCAGGGGTATTATTTTAGGCATCTGCATTACCAATTTAGAATTATGACCAGTGTTCCGCTGTAAATGTTGAAATTTGCCTAATATAACATGCTACTCGATTTAAAGATGCTTACTTTGCATAGTACATTAATTCAACTTGTTTTCCCTCACAAATGCCACATAATTTGAATTGCTAATACAAATTACTAAAGCAGATTGATTATTTTTTGGAAGGATGACTTTGAATCATCCATGACTTTATATCAGAAAACTGTTTCATGACTTTAAAGGAATATTTGGATTAACATATGATTGAAATTGTGTTGAGTAATGTATTATTGTTTTACAAAATGCAGGTAGTTAAAGTAATAAAACATGTTTTGTTGCTGTTTTGTTACTTATAAACAAGCTTTAGGCTTCTATATTACCATTGTGTTGTTAAATTAAGAGATTTATTACATTTTTTGAGACAAAAGGATTTTGTAGAAACTTGAGCAAGCTGGTCTGTGTAGGGAAAGTGTATATTGTGATTGTAATGGAAATTTCCTGCTTTAGACTGCATAGTGTTAACATTGTTAGATTATTGTACCCAGCCTCAAAGTAATTTGTGAAAATTGTGAAGTTACTGAAATAAAGTCAACTATTTTCAAAACTACTAATGAAATGTGAGGGTTTGATAACTGCAAGATCTTCTGTGGTCCGAAGCAAAGGTGCAACACTATTTTATTGAGGCAACTAGAATGAGATAATAAATATACTTTTATCAGCATCATCTATAACCCAAGAACATATATATTTTTAAAAAGTGTTTGCCCCTTTTATGAAACTCTCAACATGATAATAGTAAGTAAAATGTTACATAATTAAGTGGATCTACAGTTTAAAAAAGGACAAATATGGTTCTAAATATTCTGCATAACTAAATGAAAAATTATAATGTCATTGACGTGCAATTTATATTTTTTTATTTGATTATGCTGTGTAAAAACTGCATGCCAATAGAATTGAATATTTCATTTAGAAATTTAGTTGAAGAGTCCAGGTTTATAAGAAAGGATATTCTTCAATAGGAAAACAGTAGAAGGGGGGGTTGATGTATGTCCAAAAAATATGATTAGATTATGTTAACTTTCAATTTTATTTAGTGACTTTCAAGAGGGCAATTGATTATGGGAATGAGACGGAGTACATAGCTAAGAAGAGTAGTGTATCAAAGCAAAAACTTGATAAAGTTAATATATTGTTTTCCGTTCAGAAATGTATCTAACATGGGAGAGATGATGACATAGCAGTTGTTACTGGACTAATAATCCAGACCCCCCAGGTTATCGATTTGGGTCAAAGATATTTCAATACCTGCCTTCAAAATGGAGAAATTTTAATTCAATAAAATTTCAAATTAGAAATTAACCTAATGCCGACAATGTGTGGTTGCTGTAAAAACCCATCTGCTTCACTGATGTAATTTGATTAGATTTGATTCCATACAGTATGGAAACAGGCCATTTGGCCCAACAAGTACACACCGACCCTCTGAAGACTAATTTACCCAGACCTATTTCCCTACCCTATGTTTACCCCTGACTAATGCACCTAACAGTATGGGCAATTTACCATGGCCAATTCACCTAACCTGCACATCTTTGGACTGTGGGAGGAAACTGGAGCATCTGGAGGAAACCCACGGACAGTCGCCCGAGGTGGGAATTGAACCTTGGTCCCTGGCATGGTGAGGCAGCAGTGCTAACCACTGAGCCACCGTGCTGCCCATAAGGAAGGAAATCTGCCAGTCCCACCTGGTCTGATCTACATAGGAGTCCAGGTTGACTCTTGGCTGCCTCTTGGCAAGTAAGGATGTGTAATAAGTGCTGACCATACAACAGACACCCATATCCCATGAACATTTTTTAAAGATAAATTTAGCTCAATTACACGATCTTAATTACCTTCATCAGTCGGATAGCGTCTTTGCTTAAACAATGTAACTACAGTACATATAATAAGTAGCTTAAACAATGTAACTACAGTACATATAATAAGTGTTCGAGTTTTACGTGGCCCATCTAAGTGCTGGAATTATTGTTGTCTATTGAAAGCATAATCTTGTTTAGAAGCTCCAGTTTTTCAGAGGGGGTTACGATTCAGTCCAATCAGTATTGTGACCATTTCACAGAATAAGTTCATTGAAATGCTTTCTTACAATATCTATTCTGTTAGCCCTTATTTATCTCACTTTTGACAACTGCCGAGGCCTGAGCTGATGATTTATTAATTATAAGTTGTAGATCACCCTCTTGATCCCTCAGCTGTACCACTCCTCAATTTAATATATATTTGTCACTTAATGTAGGCATTTTAACTAACCATCATTCATTTATGTTGTCTGCTTCAAACTGATCTTTCATACTAAGTTCAGCCACTATTTTTAGTTTTAGTTTCTACGTAGTTTTTTCCCAATAATGATCTATGTTTTTGACTTGTGTGCCCCTCATACTTCAACACTTACCCACTATGAACACTTTGATCTAATTAGCTTTGCCAGTTTTACAAAATAATTTTGACCATACAAGAGTCAAACAAGATTGATTTGAGGAAAGGAAGGGAGAATTAATGTTCTGAGCTGGAAATCATCTTGGTTGTTCACATCTGATGTTCTCAAAGGAAAATAATACCTTTGTCATGAGTGACCAAAATTGTATGAAATATTCTACAGGGTGTGTAAACAAAGCTACCTGCGATAGCAACACCTGCATTGATGTATACTTGAACAATCTGTAAATACACCTAAGTACTTTATTTGCATTTTTATTACATCGAAGCATTTATTTATTCACTACAATCGTTTGATATCTTTGGTGATCAATTGAATGTACCCCTTCCACTTATCTTGTAATGGGTGGAATTGGTTTTTGCCACTAATATACAACTGACTAATATTTAGCGAACTGTTTTTCAATTCACTTCACTCTTGTTTCCACTGAAATTTGTTTTGACTGTTTCATTAACTGACAAAGACCAATTTGCAGTAAAAAAACACTTTTGTTTTAAGAGAGTCGAACTTTGATTGTGATATGATCTAAGCGCTGATGGAATATTTCAGCAGGAAATTGCACATACCTAGCACATATTTGGATCATTGATTTTAATGGGCAGAACTCTCAGCATCTACTGAGAGAATTCAAATTGAAATTTCTCCTATGATCCCTTAACCTTGTAACTTATTTTATAATTAAACTTATTGAATTGCAAATTATCACCCCTCTCAAGGTGTACTGTCCCATCCATTCTAAAATTGGCATGAGAAATTTGGAGTCACTAGAAAAATTTAGGTTTGTTTTTTTACATTAAGCATGGCCCTAGAAACAGAAACTACTTTAGATTTGTTGCAGGTTTTGATCTCCTAAACACTCTTTACGAATTTGTCTCTCCATTTCGTTATGGCCATGTACCTTCTAGTAAACACACACCCTTAAATTTGACCTGCAGTCTGATTTTGCCTTCTCCTCATTAGGCTAACTCTTCATGCATAACAAAAACTGCACAGGATGCTATTATTTATTATGTAAATGAACTGACCCTGAAAAATTGCAGGCGCTCAGTTCATTGCACAGTTGAACTGCTTCGTGCCTACAGCCAGTTATTCTGTTTAATTGGGGTAACAGGCTAACCCCTTTAATCTTCATGAAATTGTTTTTTTTCTCTTTAGTGAATAGATATTGTGTCTTTTGAGTTTGTGTACAAATTTGAAAATGTTTTCCTATACTTGTTTAAGCAAATTATTTTAGTAGTTATAAAGATCATTTTATAAAAGAGATATGTTTTGCATAGCTTTTGAAATGCTGTCAGAAAAAAAGTACTTCAAAATAAATAAGAAAATATGAAATATTTACTATTCATTTGCTTCTATCAAACTCCGTCAAACACACTATCAAGCTGTTTATCCCATCAATTAAAGATTTGGCTGGTATTTTTACTGCTAGGTCAGGCATGCAGAGGCGGAGTAAATCCTAGTTTCAATAACCCAAACTTTAAAAATGGCCACCCAGCCTTCCCATTTTCAGCCTGGAAGCAGCAGATCGATTTGAGGAAAGGAAGGAAGAATTAATGTTCTGAATTGCAAATCACCTTGGTTGTTCACATCTGATGTTCTCAAAACTAATTTGTTGGGAGTTGTGCAAGTTGATCTAGGAAGAGCTGATGAGTGAGACTGGCAGTTCCTGTGGTAGGCTGGGTGGATAACATGCCTTTGAGTTTCTGCTACAGTGGCCAAAAATCAAAATAAAACAGTAAAATATAAAATATTCCTCCAGGCCTCACCTATGTCACTTCTTTCATTACCACTCACCTCAACAGACTCCCTGTCACCATCCATGCTAAACTGGGCCAACTTAACTCCCTTTTACCAAGTCTTTGTGACCCTGATGCGATCTTAAAGTGTACTTTTTCCCACCGCCCTTTCCCCTTCACCAATAATGCCAGCACAACTTATATTCACAAGTACCCATGCACACAGAGAAAAACGAAATTCTATTTTTTAACATTCTGTTGAAAAAAGCATTAACGTTTATAAAAAAATGTTTTTGGATCGTATTCAAACGTCTTGGAAGGTTGATACATGTTGGACTGTACCAAGGGGTTTATGCACCTTTCATTCACAATCCTCTCCACAGTTAACAATCTCAAAGGACACTCGATCTGCACCCACTAAAGAATCTCTGTCTTGCACTTTTGAAGGATACCTGACCCCCTCACTCTCAGAAGCATCGTTGGTTTCCTCGCAAGGTATCCTGGGACCATATTCAGGGGGTACCTCAGCTCTCCAAATGGATATCTTGGTTAGTCAAAAGAAATGGCTGAGAATAGACCCTCTCTTATCCTGTGTAAACTGGTAAGTAAATTGATAGCTGCCTCCCTGAAGTGCTTGAATGACAGATCACACCTTAAGAAATGAGAAATGTTGGACTCGGGTAAGACTTAGGATTCCTGGAAACTTCCACTTATTATTCCATGGCTGAGTGACTCTGTCATGGCAAATATCTGGCCCTTAATTTGTCTTTATTCTTCTGAGAATTTTTTTTAAGGTTGTGCAGAATAATCACAGAGCAATTACCGGCAATACTCTTTCCACTATCTTAATTAAGTAGGAGGGTATTAGCATTAAATCATGAACCTTTGGCAAAAGGAAATAGCGTGTGAGTAATCTTCTTTTAGTACACACCAGCAAGATTATTTTTAGTTTTACTGATATCAGATTTAATTTAACCCTAATTTTTCATCTTCCATGCACAAAGAAGCAACACTATCTATTTCCCAAATTAAGTGTAAATCTTTGTGGTCCAGCACTGTTTTCATTCACTTATTTTCAATGCTATTTTAGAAAATTAAGAGAGTAGGAGTTTATAAAATAAAGGAGAACTTTGTATTTTATGCAGTTATGTTTGTTTGTGAAATCAATCCATCGACACGCACACATTCTCTGAAATCATTATAGGTAAATTCTCCATTATGTATTAATCAATGGAAACTGATTTATTCATTAAACTGCAAGATCGAAAATTAAGTTTGGTTGCATAATGTACTTCAGTCCACATGATTCCATAACACTAGAATTCAGACGCTATGGTAATCTTAACTGCGTCCTGGCTTAGGGAATCCTTACTGGCAACCACTTCCAGCTTTGGAGCATTACTTGTATAAATAATTTTAACCTTCATGATTCTGCTTTCCTGGTTGATCTGAAAGTAATGCTTTGGATTTATTTTTGCTGTCTTTTAAGTCAGCATAGAGTCTCTTGCAATGTATCTTTTCAGAGGTCGAGAGCCATAGTTAATGGTTAATAACTTCATAATATCTTTTGAGAAGGATCAGCCTTGATGGAATGCTATGCTTTTGGACCCTGAAAAGCAATGACAGACTGCAACATTCCAACATGTAGCCATATCAGCACCTATAACACATTCTATGGATTTTTATCTCAATCATTTTGATAACATAATCCAGCATCCTATTTGCTCCATTTATTATTACTGAATTATGGTATGGGACGTTAATAAATCAAGAAAGAAGAAACTGATCTCTCAGTGACCAAAGTCCATGGATTGAAAATAATTAGCAAAAGAAGTAGAGGAGGAGTGAGGAAAAATTTCTTAACATGGATAATTGTTAAGATATAGAACACAATGAAAGTATGATGAAATCCATTTTCATGGGAACTTTCAAAAGGCTTCTGGCAAGTGCTTGAATAAAACTTGTATGACTTGTAATAGGAAAAAGGTTGGGGTTGGGACTTAGGCAGATATCGTGAAGCCAGGACTTGGTTACAATTCCTGATGAAGAGCTTTTGCCCGAAACGTTGATTTTCCTGCTCCTTGGATGCTGACTGACCTGCTGTGCTTTCCCAGCACCACTCTGATCTAAACTCTTGTTTCCAGCATCTGTAGTCCTCACTTTTGCCTACAATTCCATAAGCATATGCATTCTGGAGTTATGGGATCATATGGACTGTCAGCTGATGTACGCTGGGGTAAATGGTGTGCTGTAAGGTTCTATGGTTTTAATGGTAAGTCAAATGGAGTTAGCTCTCATTCCTCTTTCTACTTCAAGATTGGCAATTCTGTCCTACACAATAAGTTCTGCTTGTTGTATTGAACCAGATGGGAGGTGTTCACTGCCATTCTTTCGTTTATTTTCCAATGTTATACTTAAAATATAAAATACAAAGATCTATCTGTCATGTTTCTTTAATAAATGCAAATTATCAATTTATTAAGGAACAAAATGTATTCAATGAGAGTGAAAAAACTGGGTAACACACTTAGTTTGTGATATAAAAATATAAATGCTTAGCCCTCTATATAATCCAAAATTCCCAAACACCCCATACACAGTGCATACACAAGTCGGTGGAGAAAAGCACATTTCTCTTAGCAGGAATTCGCTTTGGGAGACAAAACACATTTGGCCAATAAAGTTTTAGTTCTTGAGGGCAAACTGCGAAGATAAGGTTTGAGATGTTCTGATAAATGTCTCTACCAGTGTAGCGTTTTCAGGAGACAGCATCGAGGAGTCTTCAAAATGTTTCTCAGGAGGATAATCAGTGTTCAGCTTGGAATAGAGCTCCAGGTATCTCACGAGGCTCTGAACAAGACGTTTTTCAGAAAACAGAGTGCTGGACTGAGAACCTGTTTCCCTTTCCCAGATGGGCCACTTACTGAAAACCCAAGCAATGTCTAAAGCAAAAACTGCATCCTTTAAGTCGTAAACCTGGGGCAAGGGCTTGGAGTAAACAAGCACATGAAAAATAATGTTGCAATGTCATTTTGTTGGTTTCTTTCCAAGAAAAAACTGATCTGTAGAACTTGAAATAAATCCATATTCATCAATCCTTAAAATGCAATTCCTCAGAAACTATTAAATATGAAACCATCTTAACATTGTGATTTTCAGTCGATGACATTTCAGTTAGTTATGCAGTTCAGTTGCTGTAAACTAGTGAGATTATAGAGTTAATAATACACAACTAGTTTAATATGTTCTTGCTATCGTCCAGCCAAAGGATTGCTATTATATCCCTGATTACTTAACAAGCTGAAGAAAATCAATTGTTATTTCTCATGACCCACACACTATTTTGGGGGAGACAGTATGCAGTAATAATGTTGCTAGCCTAGTAATCCAGAGGCCCAGGTTAATACTCCAGGGTCATAAGTTAAGATTCCACTTTGGCAGATTGTGGAATTTGAATTAAACGAATAAATGAATCATGAATTGAGAACTATTTTCAGTAATGATTACCATGACTTACCATTGATTGTTGTAATGACCCAAAACTGATTCTCTCATGTCTTTATGTTTTCTTGCCTACTTGTCACACAAGATTCACAGCAATGTGATTATCTCTGAGGGCAGTTAAGAGTCAATGTAGCAAGTCGCTCAGTTCAGGGCAATTAAGGTATGCAGCAAATGCTGGTTTTGCTAGCGATTCTATCACCTCATGAAAGAACATATAAAATAAACTTAAGTCACCTCTGACCCAAACGTAAATGATAAGTATAGTTGTGTAACAGCATCAGCTTGGCTTGATTTATAAAACTAAATCAAAGATTGATATATGGGACCATGTCAGTCTTTCACCCGTGGGATTTCGGTTCATTATAAAATGGCTATTACAGACCCTTTCAGCTAATAACAGTTCTGCTTTTTCAAAAATGTTTCCCTACTTTGAGTCTTTCTGTTGCTTTTGTAAATAGGAGCACAAGCTCAAAAGGTTTGATTTTTAAAAAGAATCTTATAATATTGCTCATCAATTTTCTTGGTTTTAAAACAAAATTGGGCTTGGAATTTCCATAACTGCTAAGACCTTGCCATTAGGACTTACCTTTGTGTGGTATTGATGTGGTCTCCACCATACTTGCTGTAAAACCATAAGATGTAAAAGTAAAAGTAGATCTTTCAACCTATTGAGTCTACCCTGCAGTTCAATAAGATCATGGCTGATCTGAGAAACCTAAACTCCACTTTCCAAATTTATCCCCACAATCCCTTACTGACTAACACTTTGTCTCAGCCTTGAGTCGGCTTAATGAACCAGCTTCTACAGCATTTTGCAGTAAAGAATTCCAAATATGGTCTACCCTGTGAGAGAAGCAATTCCTTCTCATCTCTGTCTTAAATAAATGACCCCTTACTTTGAGATTGTGCCGTCTGCATCTACTGTATTTAGCCCCCTAAGAATCTTGTATGTTTAAACACAAAACAGTACTGCATAGGGTACTGTCTAATTAAAAATCATTACTCTCACATCTCCTGTAAACTACTTTCCTCTCACCTGAAACCAAAGCTCCTTACTGTTTGATATCTCCAATCTGGGGAAAATACTCCAAATATCCACACTGTTCTTGCTTTTCGTAATGTTATGTATTTCCATTCAATGTCAGGGAATTTAAAATCTCTCACAATACCAACCCCGTTTTTCTACATTGTTTTGTGATGTGCTTACATCTTAGTTCCCCTGTTGATTAGCTCAGTTACTTGGATAGTAAATTTGAGGAGTGATACAGTGGGCTTAATTCTTCTATCAGCTGAGGTCAATATGAAGACCCACCTTCTCAATGTTTCCCATGTCGACTTAATTTCAGTACCAGTCATCTCCCTGTAATGAGAAAGTAGCCAAGGTCCTCAGGAACTGTGGAAACTTTCACTTTTGTGAGAAGGCACTAATAATTTGAAGAATGCGCATCTAAATGACAAACAAATTTCTATATAAATGAACATGAAGGGTGTATTTTAGGAACAGGGATAAGGAAGTCACGTACTCCTTGAACAGAATTGTAATGTGAAACAAAAGGATCCACAGGTACAGTTGCACAAATTACTTAAAGAAGTAACAATAAATTAATTAGGCCATGTATAAAGGAAGCACAGAAGCGAGATGGATTGATTTTTAATTGTCCTCTAACAGAAGCTGCATTAAAACTAGCCTGATTTGACCACATGGAATGCAGTACATAATCCATGCCTTCATGCTGTAAAAACAATAAAGGCAGAGAAGACCCAGAAAAGATTTTCAATGGATGATATCCGAGCTCAGAGGTTCTGTTCAGATTCAGGGATATTTTCAATTATGTCATTTAAGAGTTGGTCTTGGGGGTCACTTATCCTTTTGATACCCAATGACCAGGACTTGGATATGCAAGACCCAATTTCAAAACTTGCAGATGACACAAAACTCAAATGTTGTAAACAGCGAGGAAGTAAGTATAAGTTCAGGAACATAGATGGAGAGGTGAAATTGTCAGACATGTGGTAGACAAAATATAACCAGATAATAGTAAAAAGGTTTATCAATTTATCATCAATCAGGTTTCCTCTCATTCTCCTCAACTCCAGTGAGTACAAGGCCAACATGCTCAACCTTTGCTCAAAAGGTGATCTCTCCAATCCCAAAATCAATCTCATAGCCAATCTCTGTACCGCTCCAATGCAAGCATGTCATTTCTGAGATAATGGGACTAAAATCGTTCATAGTATTCTGGGTATGGCCTGTCTGCCCGGGGCCTTGTACATTTTTGGCAAGACCTTCCTGCTTTTATACTCCATTCTCTTTGAAATAATGTCAAAGTCCACTTGCCTTCCATATTACCCACTAATTTGAATGCTAACTTTTCCTGATCATGTATGGGGACCCACCCTCACCTCCCCACTGTGCTGCTGCATTCTGCAGTCTTTCTCCATTTCAAAAAATATTCAGGTCTTCTATTCTTCCTGTCAAAACGCATAACATCAAGTTTTCCCACACCAAAGTTACAACAGAGCAAATTCAAATCTAAGGATCTGCCTGCTTTAATTACAGAAAATTGATTGACAAATTTAGATTTCCCTGAAATCTTCATGGAAATATTAAAGTAATTTGCAAGTCATTTTTTACTGATGCCAAGCAGTTTGCTTCTTTGAAATATGTACTAAAGGTATTCAATGAAGGCTTAAGTGATATTTAAAGAATATTTTGGTTACTGACTCTAGATTGAGAATTCTGGGTTGACATGTTGGAGGTGGAGTTGTTGCACATCCCAAGCATGGCCACGCTTTTAAGAGCAGTGAGTGCAAGGGCAACCTAATCGTGAGTTACAATGTCCCTCATCCTCCGACAGACCTAACATTGTGCTGGTAGAATTTTGCATACCTACCTGCTGAACAAAATTGAGTTTGTAGCATGCTACACCCTCTCCCACCACAGCCCAAAAAAGAAATGAATTCAAGAAGTACATACTTTTTCATTGTGGAGGCCCAATTTATGCAGCATAATGCTATGTTCAGGGATTAGACACTTGCATGCCTTCTTTAATTGGCAAGTGCTTTGCATTGCTAATTATGATTAGGATGCTTCAGAAACATCCCTCTGAACCAAGAATGTTCACTAGGATAAGAAACAGAAGTTCCTGATAGGTACATCTTAATATTTATACGTTGAATGTTCAAAGTCCAAATAATTGTCTCTGCAGCTCAGAACTTGATTGGAGAGAAATTTGAACATTCAATCAGTTTTTTTAGTTTCAACCCTATTCTATATCCTGTCTGATTTAGTTGTTTACTTACTTTGAAACTCAATTCCTCCCTTGCTTCCTTTCTGTATAATCAGAATATTTAAGTTGCTTTCTTAGACTTTAAAAGCAAGCATTTTGCCATCTATGATGGGGAATTTCCATATGTTCACTTCCTAAGCATTCCAACACACCTTTCCCAAACATAGGAGTACAAAAGCATGTAGAAGTTTCCTCAGTTGGCCTTAGTATCTGAATATTTCACAACTTACCAACAAGCAGGCAGATGGGGTGGCATGGTAGCTCAGTGGTTAGTACTGCTGCCTCACAGCACTAGGGAAAAGGGTTCAATTCCATCATTGGTCAATTGTCTGTGTAAGGTTTGCACACACTCCCCGTGTCTGCATGGGTTTCCTCCCACAGTCCAAGAATGTTGCAAGTTAAATGGATTCGCCACAGTGTTCCGGGCTATGTAGGATAGGTGCATTAGCCATGGGAAATGCAGGGTTACAGGGAAAGGGTAGGGGGATGCTCATCCGAGAGTTGGATTAGAATCCCTACAGTATAGAAAAAAGTCATTTGGCCCAAGAAGTCCATACTGACCCTCCAAAGAGTAACCCACCCAGACACATTCCCCTACCCTATATTCTTTACTTCTGACTAATGCACCTAACACTATGGCCAATTCACCTGGTCTGCACATCTTTGCATTGTGAGAGAAAACCTACGCAGAAATGGGGAGAATATGCAAACTCCACACAGGCCGAGGTGGGGATTGAACCAGAGTCCCTGAGGCTGTGAGGCAGCAGTGCTAACCACTGAGCAACTGTGCCACCCCAGTTGGTGTAGACTTGTTGGGCTGAATAGCCTGTTTCCACACTAGGGATTCTACAAAAGAAAATTCAAGAATGAAGATTGAGTACAGCCTCATTCAAAATTCTCCACCTTGATGTTTCTGAGTTCCAGCTTAATTTTGTTTTCTTTCAGCTCAGATATAAAATGGTATTTCCACTACACTGTTTTAAATCGACACAAGATAATATTTATCAGAAAACTCAGTGAGTTGTCATTCTTCAAAGGAGAAAATTGTAAAGTGGCCACTCAAATTGATTTTCCACTCTCACTGGTTAAAAAAAAAATTGCCAGACTTGTAAAAGATAAACCATATGATTGATGACCCGTTTACACATTACCTTAAAAACCATTCTCCCATGAGACTGCCGCTAAATGGAAAGTTATCTATATACAGTATTTAGTTATTAATGTGTTCATCAGGCTTCCGTCAGAGAGCTGCAAGTTGGTAGATCTTTATCTCTGTTATATCCTAGACCATCCATTAAAACAGCAGACCCGATCCTATTTTGAATATATAAACTATTACATATAAATTATTTTAATTACATATAAATTAAATACTTTAAGTGAATCTGGTAGTATAATCTTTCATTCTCAACATGAGAATATTTCAAAATGTTGGCATTCCACTTTATTCTGACCTGTTGAATATCCTCCCCCCCCCCACTCTGAAATTAGACGGGGAAAGTGCATTTGTTTGCATCACATTTTTAATTTAGTTGTGTTGTAACCAATTTTTTTATTTTTATATTGTAATTACCAAAAAAAATCTTGTTTGTGCAAGTAGAAAGCTCTGAGGGACAACTTTGTACAGGACAAAGCTGAATAACAAGGGAAATGAACAAGGCTTGTGAAGTTGAAGTGAAGACAGTCACCAGCTATACTGAGAGAATTGCCTGAGTACATTTCATACGAATCTTTGGAGAGGTTGACACATAACCTCTGCTTTAAGCAATGGTTTGGCATTAAAACTATGCCATGTGATGTAAATGATCTTTTAGAAAAATGAAAATTTATTCACACTAAAATGAGCATTTGTTTTTTTTTTGCAGGACTCCTGCTGAAGCCCTTAGAAGACTAACACAAAAAAATTGTCATTTCTTTGTTCAGGTTTTCATTGTTGTCAGCTACATTTGGAAACATTCAGTTCTCTCCGTATTGTGTTTCCATGGATTCAAAATGTGTGTACGAGATGCATGGGTATTTTGGATGTGGTCTGAATAGATTTTGAGCACAATGTTCTTCAGTATTCAAATAAAAGTATTGAAGCAGAAAAATAACAAATCATTACATAAGAAATTTATGCAAATACATAAATGTTTTGAACTTTTTTGGGGGAGGGAATTGCTGCCATAACGTTAAATGAACAGTTAACTCTAATCAAACACATTTCATCAAATTTAGACACAAGATGCAATTCCCAGTATATTCAATAAGTCTAGAATATATATATTAACATTGAAGTTCAGCCTTTTAGCATTATTCGTAAACATACAAAGATAGTTTTTTTTATTAATATGCACATTTCATCAATCAACATCCATTGGTAACACATTTGGTGTCAAATTTCTGTTGAGGAAAAAATCAGATTAGTTTTTTTATTAAAAAGGCAGTTTAAGTGAAATCATACCATATTTTCTGAGACATTAATCAGGAGAAGTCTGGTGTATGGAACATTAATTTTGTGGCAGAATGAAAAAGCAGCTGCAGTTTCCTGATATGATATCTAGGGCTTTTATATTAATTATGCCATACCACAGGTTAACTGGAGTAGAAAATTCATTACGTGTAGCTAAGTACTAAGGGAATCAAGCTGCAGTCATTTAGTGTTATTTTAAAGCATAAAAACTTCTGAAATAAGTCCTATTTATTCATTCGCATTAGTTATAGCAAAAGTAATTATTTTTCTGATTTAAAAAGCTGCATTTATTTTCAGCCTTCAGCAAGTAGAATTACTGTCTACGTGCAGTTGAATCCCGTATTTGTACAAAGTTAAAAATCACACAACACCAGGTTATAGTCCAACAGGTTTAATTGGAAGCACACTAGCTTTCGGAGCGACGCTCCTTCATCAGGTGATAGTGGAGGGCTCGATCGTAACACAGAATTTATAGCAAAAATTTGCAGTGTGATGTAACTGAAATTATACATCGAAAAATTGATTGTCTGTTAAGCCTTTCATCTGTTAGAATACAGTGATAGTTTCACTTCTTTCATGTGTAAATCACAAAACCTTTTTTTTAAAAGTTGCATTCTCAGGTTAGCTGTTAACAATGGTGATAGCTAGACAATATGTTGAAGGTGTTGGCCTCCTGTGTTCTCTGTCTATGCCATGATGTTTAGATTGATTCTAATCTAAAAAGTGAGATAACAGAGTTTTATATAAATTCATGCAGTTTTTCCGCTCTGAGTTCTACATGAATGCATGCAGTTTTTGAGCAAAGTACAATGTAACTCCGCAAGTACAAATTCACCCCACAAAATATATGTGTGCATGTTCGTCTTTGTCTGTATGTGTGTGTCTGTCTGGGGTGGGGGTTGTGAGTGTGAGAAGGTGTGTGTGTGTAGTGAGTGCAGAGTGTCTTAAGTCTGTGAGGGGGTGCATGTGTGAGTGTGAGTGTGTCTATAAGGGTGTGTGTGGGTGTCCGTGTGCGTGTCTGTGTGAACCTGTGCCTGTGTGTATGTGAGGGTCACCTGTAGTGTGACATGAACCCAAGGTCCCGGTTGAGGCCCTCCCTATGGGTACTGAACTTAGCGATCAGCCTGTGCTCGGCCACTTTTCTCTGCTGCCTGTCCCAAAGTCTACCTTGGAGGATGGTCACCCGAAGGTCCGGGGCTAAATGTCCTGGACCACTGAAGTGTTCCCCAACTGGGAGGGAACCCTCCTGTCTGTTGATTGTTGTGCGGTGCCCATTCATCCGTTGTCGTAGCCTTTGCTCGGTTTCCCCAATGTACCATGCCTCCGGGCATCCTTGCCTGCAACGTATAAGATAGACGACGTTGGCTGAGTCACATGAGTACCTGCCATGTACAAGGTGGGAGGTGTTCCCACGTGTAATAATGGTATCTATGTCCACACTTTGACACGTCTTGCAGCGTCCACCGTGACAGGGTTGTATGGAGTTGTCCTGAGGGAGCTGGGCAGTTTGCTACGAACAATGATCTGTTTGAGGTTTGGCGGTTGTTTAAAGGCAAGTAGTGGAGGTGTGGGGAAGGTCTTGGTGAGGTGCTCATCCTCATTGATAATGTGTTGCAGGTCACGAAGAACATGGTGTAATATTTCAGCTCCTGGGAAGTACTGAACAACGAAGGGTACCCTGTCAGTTGCAGCACATGTCTGTCTCCTGAGGAGGTCATTACGGTTCCTTGCTGTGGCACGTCGGAACTGGCGGTTGATGAGTTGAGCATCATACCCTGTTCTTGTGAGGGCATCCTTGAGTACTTCCAGGTGTCCGTCACGTTCCTCCTCATCTGAGCAGATCCAGTGTATGCTAGGGCTTGTCCATAGAGAATGTCTGTTTTAATATGCTTTGGGTGGAAGCTGGAGAAGTGTAGCATTGTGAGGTTGTCTGTGGGTGTGCGGTAGAGTGTGGTGCTGAGGTGTCCATCCTTGATGGAGACGCATGTGTCCAAGAATGAGACAGACAGTCGAGAGTAGTCCATGGTGAGTTTGATGGTGGGATGAAACTTGTTGATGTCACTGTGTAGTTTTATCAGTGACTCCTCGCCATGGGTCCAGAAGAAGAAAATGTCGTCAATGTACCTGGTGTACAATGTTGGTTGGAGATCCTGCATAGAGAAGAAGTCTTGTTCGAACCTGTGAATAAAAATGTTGGCTTATTGGGGTGCAAATTTGGTCCCCATGGCTGTTCCGTGTGTCTGGATGAAGAACTGGTTGTCAAAGGTGAAGACGTTGTGATCGAGGATAAAGCGGATGAGTTGTAGGATGGTGTTTGGAGACTTGCAGTTGTTGGTGTTGAGTACTGAGGCTGTTGCCGTGATGCCATTATTGTGGGGGATGCTGGTGTAGAGTGCGGAAACGTCCATTGTGATGAGGAATGTTCCCGGTTCGACTGGTCCGTGGGTGCTGAGTTTCTGTAAGAAACCCGTATTTGTAGGTAGCTAACCAAAACTTAACATTGGGCTGAATTTTACAGGGGACCAAATTTCCCCTCCACTCCTTCCCTTGTCGCAAAAGATGAATGCCACCTGACTACTCCCAGCTAGGATATGTTACCACATCACTAAATGAGTGGAATGTCTGCCCTGAGTGGAAGGAAATTCATCTTCAAGAGCTCAGTCAAACTAAGTAGGTTTCATCCGAGCAGAATGAGAACATAGAACATAGAACAACACAGCACAGAACAGGTCCTTCAGCCCACGATGTTGAGCCGAACATTTGTCCTAGCTTAAGCACCCATCCATTTACCTATCCAATTGCCACTTAAAGTTCGCCAATCATTCTGACTCTGGCACTCCCACAGGCAGCGCATTCCATGCCCCCACCACTCTCTGGGTAAAGAACCTACCCCTGACATCTCCCCTATACCTTCCACCCTTCACCTTAAATTTATGTCCCCTTGTAACACTCTGTTGTACCCGGGGAAAAAGTTTCTGACTGTCTACTCTATCTATTCCTCTGATCATCTTATAAACCTCTATCAAGTCACCCCTCATCCTACGCCGTTCCAACGAGAAAAGGCC
>NC_057710.1:141553645-141578583 GCF_004010195.1 Chiloscyllium plagiosum | reverse complement strand
GCATAAGCCTATCATGGGGAACCTTATCAAATGCCTTACTAAAATCCATGTATACTACATCCACTGCTCTACCCTCATCCACATGCTTGGTCACCTCCTCAAAGAATTCAACAAGACTTGTAAGGCAAGACCTACCCTTCACTAATCCATGCTGGCTGTCCCTAATCAAGCAGTGTCTTTCCAGATACTCATAAGTCCTATCCCTCAGTACCCTTTCCATTACTTTGCCTACCACCGAAGTAAGACTAACTGGCCTGTAATTCCCGGGATTATCTCTATTCCCTTTTTTGAACAGGGGCACAACATTAGCCACTCTCCAGTCCCCTGGTACCACCCCTGTTGACAGTGAAGACGAAAAGATCATTGCCAATGGCTCTGCAATTTCCTCTCTTGCTTCCCACATAATCCTAGGATATATCCCGTCAGGCCCGGGGGACTTGTCTATCCTCAAGTTATTCAAAATGTCCAACACATCTTCCTTCCTAACAAGTATCTCCTCTAGCTTACCAGTCCATTTCACACACTCCTCTCAACAATACGGTCCCTCTCGTTTGTAAATACTGAAGAAAAGACCTCACTTATCTCTTCCGACTCAATACACAGTCTCGCACTACTGTCCTTGATCGGACCTACCGTCGTTCTCGTCATTCTCATGTTTCTCACATACGCATAAAATACCTTGGGGTTATCCTTGATCCTATCCGCCAAAGATTTTTCATGCCCTTTCTTAGCTCTCCTAATCCCTTTCTTCATCTCCCATCTGGCAATTCTGTATCCCTCCAATGCTCTGTCTGAACCTTGTTTCCTCAACCTTATGTAAGCCCCCTTCTTCCTCTTTACAAGACATTCAACCTCCCTCGTCAGCCAAGGTTCCCTCACACAACCATCTCTTTCCTGCTTGACAGGTACATACATATCAAGGACACGTCGTATCTGTTCCTTGAAAAAGTTCCACATTTCCACGACATCCTTCCCTGACAGCCTGTGCTCCCAACTTATGCTCCTCAGATCCTGTCTTACAGCATCGTATTTACACTTCCCCCAACTGTAAAGCCTTCCCTGTTGCACGCACCTATCTATCTCCAAACCAAGGTGAAAATCACAGAATTGTGGTCACCATCACCAAAATGTTCACCCACTAACAAGCCCATTACTTGTCCTGGTTCGTTACCAAGTACCAAATCCAATATGGCTTACCTCTGATCGGACAATCTACATACTGAGTTAGAAAAGCTTCCTGGACACACTGCACAAACACCGCCCCATCCAATCTACTTGATCTAAAGAGCTTCCAATCAATGTTTGGGAAGTTGAAATCACCCATGACTACTACCCTGTGGCTTCTGCACCTTTCCAAAATCTGTTTCCCAATCTGTTTCTCCACATCCATACTGCTATTGTGGGGCCTATAGTAAACACCCAACAAGGTGACTGCACCTTTCCTTTTTCTGACTTCAGCCCATACTACCTCCAAAGGCAGATCCCCCTCGAACTGCCTTTCTGCAGCCATTATACCATTTCTAATTAGCAACGCCACCCCCCCCCTCCTTTTTTACCATCCTCCCTAATCTTACTGAAACATCTGTAACCAGAACCTCCAACAACCATTCCTGCCCCTCTTCTATCCATGTTTCCATGATGGCCACAACATCGTAGTCCCTTAAGTTCACCCACCTTATTTCTGATACTCCTTGCATTGAAGTATACACACTTGAGCCCATCTCTGTGTCCGCAAGTACTCCCTGTCAATGCTACCTTCTCCACAGCCTTCCTACATTCTTGGACATCCTGACAAACAGCTAGCCTACTTGCTGGACTACAAGTCCGGATCCCATCCCTCTGCCAAACTCATTAGAGATTACCTTTGTGACACCCCAAAATGAAAGTCATGACATCTAGATCCATGTAGGTCAGGGATCTTGGAAGGGGAAAGATGGGCAAAGAGGCTGGATTTTGGAAGCTAGTTGGTAGGAACAAAGTTGGGGGTGGTTGTTGACACCCCTGTAGAAGACACCCACAAAATTATAGTCCTCCCCTTTTCCATAAACTTGTTCCCATTGTTATATGTCTCAATTGTTTGCATTCTTCCTCCTCCAGTGAGTTGGTCAGATGTCCATGACGATTCATGACTGGACAAGACAGGATTACAGAACTTTGATCGTATCCATTTGTTCTGGAATTGTTCAGCCTTGTTTATCATTTACTGATACAGTACTGGACGATAGCTTCACAGGTTGGCAACCCCTCCTTCATTCTTCATTAAACCCCGGCTTAGAGTGTGGGAGGTTATGAGGTTGCAGATTGTACTTGAATACAATTCTGCTGCTGCTAATGGCCCACAGTACCTCAAGGATGCCAGTCCAGAGTTTCTAGATCTGTTTGAATTCTATCAGAATTGTCACAATAATAATGTCACATAACACAATGGAGGGGATCCTCAATTTGAAGTCAAGACTTCATCCCCTCTTGGACATTGCAGTGGTCACTCCTACCACTACAGTCATAGAACATAGAAGAATACAGCGCAGTACAGGCCCTTTGGCCCTCGATGTTGCGCCGATCCAAGCCCACCTAACCTACACTAGCCCATTATCCTCCATATGCCTATCCAATGCCCACTTCCCCCTAATCATCTTGTACACCTCAATCAAGTCACCCGTAAACCTTCTTTTCTCTAGTGAAAACAGCCCCAAGTGCCTCAGTCTTTCCTCATACGATTTTCCTTCCATACCAGGCAACATCCTGGTAAACCTCCTCTGCACCCGTTCCAATGCCTCCACATCCTTCCTATAGTATGGCGACCAAAACTGCACACAATATTCCAGATGCGGCCGTACCAGAGTCTTATACAACTGCATCATGACCTCAGGACTCCGGAACTCAATTCCTCTGCCAATAAAAGCCAGTACGCCATATGCCTTCCTCACCGCACTATTTACCTGGGTGGCAACTTTCAGAGATCTGTGTATATGGACACCAAGATCCCTCTGCTCATCCACACTACCAAGTATCCGGCCGTTAGCCCAGTACCCCATCTTTTTGTTATTCTTCCCAAAGTGAATCACCTCACACTTAGCTACATTGAACTCCATTTGCCACCTTTCTGCCCAGTTCTGCAGCTTATCTATATCCCGCTGTAACCTGCCACATCCTTCCTCACTGTCAACAACTCCTCGTATCATCCGCAAACTTGCTCACCCAACCTTCTAGCCCCTCCTCCAGGTCATTTATAAAAGTGACAAACAGCAATGGTCCCAAAACAGATCCTTGCGGAACACCGCTAGTAATGACACTCCAAGATGAACCTTTACCATCAACTACTACCCTCTGTCTTCTTCCAGGCAGCCAATTCCTAATCCAAACCTCCAACTCACCCTCAATGCCATACCTCTGTATTTTTTGAAGTAGCCTACCATGGGGAACCTTATCAAATGCCTTACTAAAATCCATATACACCACATCTACCGCTTTCCCCTCATTCACCTCCTTAGTCACCTTCTCAAAGAATTCAATAAGGTTTGTGAGGCACGACCTGCCCTTCACAAAACCATGCTGACTATCCTTGATCACATTATTCCTATCATGGGTGAATACATTTGCAGCAAGCCGATTGGTGAGGATGAAGTCAATGTTTTTCCCTCATGTTGGTTCCTTCACCACCTGCCACAGACCAATCTAGCAGTTATAATATATTATGTTCTATAAGACTTGACCAGCTTATTCAGTAGTAGTGCTTCTGAGCCACTTTGCTCAAGGACATTGAAATCCCCCATCCAGAGTATTGCCACCCTCAGTGCTGCTTTCAAATGGTGTTCAACGTGGAAAAGGTAGTAATTCGTGAGATTATTTGAAGGGGGCAGCAGCACTTGGTGATCAGAGTTGGTTTCCTTGTCCATGATTGTCCCAGTGCCATGTGATATCGTAGAGTCTGGAGTCAATTTTGAGGACTCCCAAGCCAACCTCCTCCCAACCATATACAACTGTGCCGCCATCTCTGTTAGGATTTTCCTGCCAGTCAGGCAGCGCATTTCCACAATTGGTGATGATGGTGTCTGGAATGCGGTCTGTAAGGTACAGTACTATAAATATGGCTATGTCAGGCTAGTCCTTGACTAGTTTGTGAGCCAGTTCTCCCAATGCTAGCCCCAATTGTTGATAAGGAGCAATTTGACGTATTTACAGAGCTGAGTTTGCCATTGTTGTTTCAGGTGTATAGGTCATGCCAGGTGCTCAGTCAAAAAAGGAAAACTTATTTGAATATATTTCATTACATTTTTAAAGATTTTTTAGTTAAGCTTTTTCAGAGTGCATTTAAGAGTAATTGCTGTGTAGCTAAAGATATAGTAAGTCCAAACCAGGTGGAGATGGCAGATTTCCTTCCCTGAAGGACATTAGTGAAACAGATGAGCTTTTATGACAATTGACTTTGGTTTTGTAGACTTTTAATTCCAAATATTTTTAAAAATTCAAATGCTATCATCTACCGGAGTTGCAGGATCACAGCTCCAATGACAATACTGCTACACTATCACCTCCCAATTGACAGCACTTCACAGATATCAAGATTTTGTCTGTTGGATATGTTTTGAATCCGTGCCATTTAGTATGATAGTAATAAGAAACACAAGGAGGGTAGTCCGTAATGTAAAGACAGGACTTGGTTTTCACAAGGACTTTGCAGTAACATTTTTTATTAATGAGGTCTGGGACAGATGCATCAGCAGTACAGCAATTGGAGAGGACAAGTTCAAATGAGTTTTATCTTTTTGATTTGCTTATCACACACTGATAGAAATGTCCTTCAAACATAAGCTCAGACATCGGTGGTGCTATTTTTCCACTTTTAATGGCATTAAGCACCTCTACCGAGAGTGCATTCTGTTTCTATGATACCCTCAAAGATTCTTCCAAGTGGTGCTCAACATGGAGGAACACTCCTTCCCCAGGTGAAGGAGGATCCTGGGTGGTAATCTGCAGTTGATCTTTTTTGACTTAATGACATTAGAGTTTGAGGTCCATTGTCAGTGTTGAGGATTCCATGATGCACTTCCACCTAACTGTGTACCACTGATATCTGTTGGTCTTGCAAATGGCACAGAGTGTACATTGCGATTGTGGAATGAGGAGCACCATCTGTAATCTATGATTGTATGAGTGTGATACAAGATACTAGTGCTTGACTCGTCTGTGCAACAACAACTCCTAATTTTTAGTACAAGTCCAAGATATTAACAAGGAGATCTTTGTAAGGTCAACCACTCTGTTCATATACAGTTCCTAAATTGCCACTGGGTGGTCTGTCTCATTCTATTTAATAGCCGATTTCAAAGCTTTTTATAAAATTGAGTGATTTACTAAGCCACTCACTCTTGATTGTGTAATTTATCACAGTGTTCCCCACATTTAACCTGTCTGTCATGCAGGGGAAGCATGGTATGTCCAGGGATGGCAATTGAGAGATTTGGATCATTGGCTGAAAGAGTCCAAAGACACAGATTTTCAGGAGCATCTTAGGAGAGAGAAATGAAAAGATGGAGAAACTTAAGGGGGGATTTCTAGAGTTTGGGGCCTAGGCAAGTAAAGGTATAGCCACCAATTATAAAGCAAGTAAAATTGGGAGTGGGCTAAAGAGCAGTGGCAAAGAGAACTCGAAGCTCTGTAGGATGGAGGACATAATAAAAGCAAGATGGGAAGAGCTGTGGAGATAGTTTAAACAGTTTGAAGACTTCACAGACTATACTCTTCTCATCTAGAGATTTCAAAACAACTAACATATTGTCCTTCTGCTAGATTGAAATTGCCCTGAACTGAAAAATCTGATTTGTTTGAATCAAACTCAAACTAATAGTGATCTTTTTATTGTATGTTAAAAGCGTTCACCTTGTAAATTCTTCATCAGTTAAATCCCTATGTGTCTGATCACATATTTGACTTAATCACGTGTTTTGGAAATGTGTTTCTCATCTCTTTAAAAAAAGGTTACCTTCACAGCACTTCACAAATCTATATTATGTCTACTGGAAAATCTAAATTCTCAAATGACAAAAAATACTATAAACCTTTATCACAGTACCGCTGTACCTTTCCCTACAACCATAAATGAACAATGACAAGAGTAGTGGGACGATCTTGTGTTTTAAAATAGATTTTACTAAAATAGCTTTTTTACAGTTGCTTAGATTTTTTTTTGTAAATTGTATGTTATTTTAGTGTCAAAGAGCTAGCAATGAATGAATCACCAGATGCAATCATCATTGTTCTCAGTCAATGCAAATCAGACACTTGGAAAATTGTTATTAATGTTCAGTTAGAATAATAAAAACAATTTGTGCTAAATATCTAGAATATTGCTTTACAGAAACTATAAAGTTATTTAAACAGAAAGTTACAATGATTTAAAATCGGTTCTGACACAATTTGTTTCCTGGACTTTCCTAGTTTTACAAATTACCTCTAAGTAATGCCGTAGGATTTGAGGGCAGCACAATTATTGGCAGGGCATTATCAATCATTTTAATACACAATGCAATTTATGGGGACCCACCCTGAAGGTAACCCCACCTTTCATTCTACATGTGCCCCTCATTTTTGATTCTCAAAGTGAATATCCCAGAGCCTTCATTCTGAACCCTGTTTTCACAGGTGTCTGTTTCACCTGAAGAAAGACAGGTATTATGATAAAGGGAAGGATCAGGTGTGGATACGAGTAGCAAGAGTAATGAGAGAGAATATGTTTTAAATTATACCATTATAAAAGTGGAATGGCACGAAAAGTCCTACAGGTTTACATAAACAAGTCTCTGAAGATGACGGGGCAAATTAAGACTACTTTTTTAAATGGCTTGAGGATTTCTGAGTATTAGTAATAAAATCATTAAGTACAAAAGTGAGGACAATGCATTTGTGAAACTCTAGTTAATGGGGTAATGCAGCCAATTCCAGGGAAAATATTTTAGGAAAGATGTCCAGACCCTTAGCGTGTGTTCAAAGCAAATTTGTAGAATGGCGACAAAAGGGAGAATGTATTCTTTGTTCCTCGATATACATTCTCTTATTTAGCTTTGACAAAGGGTCAGTTAGACTTGAAATGTCAGCTCTTTTCTCTCCTTCCAGATGCTGCCAGACTTGCTGAGATTTTCCAGCATTTTCTCTTTTGGTTTCAGATTCCAGCATCCGCAGTAATTTGCTTTTATCTCTTATTTGTCTGTCAAATCTGTCAAGATGGAGGATAACTTCCACTCCAGAGTTGTGGCTCCTGAGGTGACTAAACAGTCTAAAGTTAGATCTGCATGTCCTGCTGCAGATGGGGGATGTTGGTGTTTGTAGAGGTGGATGCACAGGGTGTTTGTGTTTTGCATGCTCCTTACACTCTATGCACTTGACTAACAGCTAGTTTTATTGAAGATGCTCAAAATGGTACGTACTTTTGCAGAGTGCTGTTGGACAAGAGACCTCAGAAGTTGGTGACATTATTGCATTTTGTTCAGAGAGGCATTGAGAATATCCTTATAGCGTTTCACTGCCCAACTAACTGATTTGCTGTATTGAAGCTCCCACTATCTCCTTACACCCCCCATGGCATCTTCCCATGAAATCACAAAGGGTATAACCCTTGGTTGTTTACCATCTCCCTCCTCACTATCCAAGGCCCCTGACACAACTTCCAGATGAAGCAATGATTTACTTGCACGTCACTCAAGCTTGTCTACTGGATTCACTGTTCACAATGCAGTGCCCTATACACTAGGGAGACAAAACACCGACAGGTCAACTGCTTTGCAAAACATCTATGTTCCGTCTGCAAAAATAACCTGAACTTCCAGTTGTCTGTCACTTCAACACATCACCATATTCCCATGCCAATATTTCTGCCTCAGGTTTGCTGCAGTGCTCCAGCAAAGCTTAGCACCAGCTGGAAGAACAGAATCTCATTGTCCGCTTGGCAATCTTTCAGTTTTGGGAAATCAATATCTAGTTAGATAATTTTACAGCCTAAACACCACCTTCCATGTCTTTCACCCCCACACCCCAGCTCCTGAAGTGACACGGGTTGCTTCTCGCATTGCTAATTGATTTTCACCCCACTCATTGTCTCCATTTTCTTCTTCCCTGGCTTTCAATCATCAATATTGTTGTCCACCTAACCTTTTTCCATTCTCACTCTGGGCTGGCCTCATTCTCCGGTCATCAAGTTTTTTGTGTGTTGTTGGAGTTTAACTCATCCATGATGAAGGATTCTTGCCCAAAACGTTGATTCTCCTGCTCCTCTGATGCTGCCTGACATGCTGTGTTTTTCCAGCACCACACTCTTGACTCTAATCTCCAGCATCTGCAGTCCTCACTTTCTCCTATTGTCACTGTCCTGTCACATCTCAAGTTCAGCTTTTTTGTCTATGGTTTGGACCAAAGCTGCAGTGAGGTTCGAAATTCAATGGCCCAGGCAGGCTTTGGGGAGTCTCAGATTATGACTTGCTGTCGTATTTATCTAGCTGGTCCAGTTAAGTTTCGGTCGATGATAACCCCGAGGTTGTTGTTGGTGGGAGTTTCAGCAATCACAATGCCATCGAACTTCAGAATTGCCTCCAGCAACTACAATCAGTTTCCTTTGTGTTAGATATGATTCCAGCGCCTGGAAAGTTTCTTCCATTGACTCCAATTTTGCTAGTGCTCCATGATGCCATACTTGGTCAAATGCTGTTTGATGTCAAGGGCAGTCACTGTCCTGTCACATCTGAAGTTCAGCTTTTTTGTCTATGCTTTGGACCAAGGCTGCAGTGAGATTCGAAATTGAGTGGCCCAGGCAGAATCAAAGCTGAGAGCCAGTGAGCAGGTTATTACTATGTAAATGCTGCTTGCTGGCACCGTTGATGATCAATCACTTTATTCATAAAATTGTTGGAATTGTCCTGCTATTTCTGGCCAGGAAACAACGTTCCACACTTTCATTTAATGCCAGTCTTGTAGCAGTACTGAAAGAAATTTTGTAAGAGTGTGGCTCATTCGGGAATGCAAGTTTTCAGTACTGTTTCTGGAATGTTGTCAGGGCTCATTGCTTTTGTCAGTGTTTTCAGCTGTTTCTTGATATCATGTGGAATGAATCAAATTGGTTGAACACTGGAATCTATAATGTTGTGAACCTCAGGTAGAGACTGAGATGGATCATCCTAACAGCAGTTCTGGCTGAAGATATTAACTAGAGATACTGGGCTTTCCCAACATCAAAGGTTTGGAGGTGGGCAGTGTTGGACTGGAGTGGACAAAGTTAAAAATCTCACAATACCAGTTTTTACAGGTGTGTGATTTTCAACATAATCAAGGATGGGGATATTTGTGGAGCCGGCACTCCCTATCATTGGTTTAATTGTCACCACCATTTACAGCAGAACTATCAGGCTTGAATGTGATCTTTTGGTTGTGGGATCACTTTGCTCTGACTATTGCATTACTAATTTTAGTTTTGGCATGCAAGTAGTTCTGTTGTGTTGCTTTATCAACGTGATACATCATTTTAGATACGCTTATGTCGCTCCTCGCATGCTCACTCCTGCACTCTTCAGTGAACCAAAATTGATCTTTTGTTATGACAGCATGGGATATATTGGGCTATGTAGTTGGTTACAATTCTGATGCTGCTGATGGCTATAACACGTTATGGATGCCCAGGTTTGAGATGCAACATCTGTGAGATATCTGTCCCATTTAGCATGTTAGTCGTGTCACACAACATAATAAAAGCCATTCTCATTTGGTCTCTATCAAAACCATATTGTGGTCAGTCCTATCAGTGCTGTCATTAAGAAATGCATCTGTGCCAGTTAGATTGGTGAAGATGAGACCACGTATGCTCTTTCCATTTGGCTTCCTTGCCACTTGTCACAGCCCCACCATGTTGTTTAGAAATTGAGTACCTAATATATGGTCAGCAAGATTGCAGAAAGCACTGATTTAGGATGGCAAACAACAGGTCTCATAATTTTAGTTTCAAAAAAATGTCTGTCAAGCTGATGCTGGTGCAACACATTAATTTATATTTTATATACTATGTACATTAGTTTCACCATATAATTGTAATCAACGAAAAAATACTTGTCTTCATTAGCACACATAAACACGGGTGGAAGTTGAATACTTTTGTGCTAATCAAACTGATTAACCAAAGCAACATCTCACAGAGCAAGCAGTCAAAATCTCTTAGCACTAGTTTTATTTGTTCATAAAATTCATTTTAGCCAATACCTTCTTGACAACATATTCTGTCACAAGTAAAAACATTTATTGCCACCTCCTGTGCAAAAATCACTCTCTATGTGCATGTTTTGGCTTGTAAAATCCTCATTAAAGACAGGCTATTATTTTGTTATAATTAAAATCACTTGTTTTAATACCCCCAACAATATTCTGTTTTAAAACCCCAGATTATTGTCATGTATAATTAACAGTCACACTATTCTTCGCTAAACTCTCTTACTGCTATTATCTCTAAACAATTTTGTTTCTCCAGGGAGTTCAGAAAAGAACATATTGAGCTTGTCTGACTCCATACTCATCATTAGTGCCACCTTTCCACCAGCTGTAGTGCCCTTGACCACTTTCTTCATTTTTTTTTCCATCAGTGAGACAATTCCTACCTCCGATCACTGCCAGCTAAGCACAAGCCAATATTTTACTAAAACTGTTTTTTTTTTAGTAGACTTTGGTACCTTCTCACAGGACCCAGTACCGTTGCTCATTTCCTCAAAATAAAGGTTATTGTTGAAAAAGCTTTGAGACGTGCAAATGGTTCATGCTGTTCAAAGGCGGGTTGGGCGAGGTGAGGATCCCATGACATCGTCTGGAGGATAAATTAATTTTTGTTAGTAATCCTGCATCAGATTTTGGCATCGCTGTATAGGTCAGCATTTTCCGCCATTCATAATTGCCCCACATCTGAATGGCTTGATTGGATCACAGAGCAATTAAGAGCCAACAGTGTTGTAGCCATTTGTGGGCAGGAGCAGGAAGGAATGGCAGACTTCCTTTCTTAAAGGATATTAGTGAACCAGATGACCTTTCCTAACAATTTACAAGTTACATGGTCACGATTGGTCGAGTGTTTAATTCTAGATTTTAATGAGTTCAAAGTTCATCATCTGACGTAGTAGGTAAGGAAACATTACTGGAAGTGATGTACAGGGCCCCAACAAAAACAACATTTTTTTGAAAAAGTACACAAAAAATATTGTGGGCATTTGATAAAGGGACTATTGTAATCATGGTGACTTTAATCTGCATTTTGGAAATAGTGAGGAATGCAGATGTTAGAAAGACAGAATTGATAAAATGTGGAGCTAGAAAAAGCGTAGCAGGTCAAGGTAGCATCAGAAGAGCAGGAGAGTTGATAAAGAAAGGACCTGATGGAAGTTCCTGCCTGAAATGTCAACTGTCCTGCTCTTCTGATGCTGGTTGATGTGCTGTGCTTTTTCCAGCTCCACATTTTATCGACTTTAATCTGCAAACTAGAAAAATCAGATTATTACTAATAGCCCAGATGAGTTAATAGAATGTTTTCAAGGTACTTTCTTAGAGCAACGTGTTCTGTAACAGACCAAAGACCAGGTCATATTAGTTGTTGTATTGTGTAATGTGACAGGATAAATCGATTATTTCAATGAAAACGTATGCCTAGATTAGATTAGATTACATTACAGTGTGGAAACAGGCTCTTCGGCCCAACAAGTCCACACCGACCCGCCGAAGCGCAACCCACCCATACCCCTACATTTACCCCTTACCTAACACTACAGGCAATTTAGCATGGCCAATTCACCTAACCTGCACATCTTTGGACTGTGGGAGGAAACCGGAGCACCCGGAGGAAACCCACGCAGACACTGGGAGAGCGTGCAAACTCCACACAATCAGTCGCCTGAGGCGGGAATTGAACCCAAGTCTCTGGCGCTGTGAGGCAGCAGTGCTAACCACTGTGCCACCATGCCACCCACAGCCTAGTTAGTAGTGACCATGATATGGTTACATTTTACAGTTTGAAAGGGAGAAGATTGCGACTAAGACTATTATTTTAAACATAAATAAGGGCTCACTATTATGTGGATATGAAAGTTGAGCTAGCTGAAGTGAACTGCCATATTAGACACATTTCAAAAAGGAGGACCCACCAACTGTGGTTAACTAAAGAAGTTGAGGAAATCTTACAACTGCAAAATGGTGAAAAGCAAGTCAGATGATTGACAGAAGATGATCCAACAGTTAATCAGGAGGACTAAGTTTGAGTATGGGGGGGGAAACAAGCTAGAAATGGTGAGCAAGGGTTTCCACAAGTATTTGATAAGGAAAAGAGTACAGTAACTAAAATGAGTGTTGGTTCCTCTGCGGATTGAGAATGGGGAGTCAATAGTAGATAAAAAGGAAAGTGTGATGAAAACTAAAAATGTATTGCATTCACAATGAAGGATACAAAAATAATTCCAGTAGTAACTGTAAGCCAAGAGGTAGGAGGAAGAGAAAAAAAGAGTGAAATTACAATCACATGAGGAGCAGGACTAATCAAACCAATGGATCTGCAGACCGGCAAATATTTCGTTTTGGATAGCCTTATTCTAGGTTCTTAAAAGAGGGGAACTAATGAGCTAGTTTTGCAATGTTGTTAATTTTCTGAAATTCTCTATATGGAGGAAAAGTTCCATCAGACCGGAACATAGCAAATATTCAAGCAAAATATGAGGCAGAAAACAAGAAACTACGGGTCAGGAAGCAAGATGTGTATCATGCAGATAGTGTTAGAATAAATTAAGAGGTTACAGTGGTACCCTTTTATTTTTAAAACTTCAATCAGGAGGAGTCAGCATGATTTAATCACAGAGAAAATGTATTTATTGAAGTCCTTTGAATGTCCTTGGGCTGCCAACCAAGTCGGCGTATAGTGTGATGGCTTTCATTAGCAGGGGCATTGAGTTTAAGAACCGTGAACTCTGGTTAGACCACACTTGGAATATTGTGTTCAGTTCTGGTCGCCTCATTATAGCAAGGATGTGAAAGCTTTAGAGAGAGTGCAGAGGAGATTTTCCAGGATGCTGCCTGGACTGGAGAGCATGTCTTATGGAGAAAGGTTGAGGGAGCTAGGGCTTTTCTCATTGCAGCAAAAAAGGGTTAAAATGTACAAGATGATCAGGAGCATAGATGGAGTGAATAGTCAGAGACTTTTTCCCAGGGCAGAAATGGCTATCTCAAGGGGGTGTAATTTTAAGGTGATTGGAGGAAGATTCAGGTGAGATGTCAGAGGTTGGTTCTTTACACAGAGAGTGGTGGGTTCTTGGAATGCACTGTAGGCAGTGGTAGTAGAGCCAAATCTACTCTTGGATAGGCACATGGATGATAGTAAATTGAAGGGCATGTAGGTTAGTTTAATCTTAGAGTAGGATAAAAGGTAGGCACAACATTGAGGACCAAAGGCCCTATACTGTGCTGTATTGTTCTATGTTCAAAACAACATGGACTGTGGATAATCAGACCCCAAAGTTGTACTGTACTTGGATTTCCAGAAGGCATTTGATAAGAGCAAAATCGCTGCAGAAAATAAGAATTCATAAGAATTCATATAGGTGTGGCATGTTAGTATGGTTGGAACTTTGATTAACAGAAAACAGAGTATGCATAAATGGGTCTTTATGTGATTGGCAGGATATGATGAGTGGAATCCTGCAGGTGTCTGTTTTGGAGACTCAACTTATTAAATTTACATCAGTGTCTTGGATGAAGAGAGTGAAGGCGTGATAGTTAAAGTTGCAGATGACACCCAAGGTTAGCAGGAAAATATGTTGTACAGAAGACAAAGGAGGTCACAAAAATATAGAAAGGTTGAATGATTGGCAGATTGAATATGATGTGGGAAAATGTGACATTAAGTTTAACAGGAAGAATGGAAAAGTGGAGAATGACTTAAATGGGGACAACAGTGGAATTCTGAAGTGCAGAGTTATTTAGATGAGTTAGTGCATGAGTCACAAAATGTTAGTATAAGTTAGCGCACAATAAAAGGTTAATGGATGTGATCCATTATTCTGAGAAGAATTGAACATGAAAATTAGGATGTTATGCTTCAGTTAAACTGGGCATTGGTGAGACCATATCTTGAATGCCGTGTGTGATTTTGCTTTCCTTATTTAAGAAAGAAAGAATGTCAATGTATTGGAGACGGGGGGGGGGGGGGCTCAGTGAAGATTCACTAGCTTGTTATCTGGAATAAGCTTATGTCCGAAACGTCGATTCTCCTGTTCCTTTGATGCTGCCTGACCTGCTGCGTTTTTCCAGCAACACATTTTTAAGCTCTGATCTCCAGCATCTGCAGTCCTCACTTTCTCCTGGAATAAGTAGATTGTCTGATAAAGGTAAGTTGGCTTAATTTGGCCAGGCTGAACTTGATTATACTGAAGTCTAGAAGAGTTAGGAGTGACTTCATGGATAAGCATGAGATCCTAAATGATCTTGACAAGGTAGACATGGAAAGCATGTTTCCTCTTGTGCATCAGTCCAGTCTAGGCTACACAGTATTAAAAGTAAGGACCACCCTTTAAGACATTGATGAGGAGAATTTTTGTTTTGGAGGGTTGTGCAACTTTGAAACGCTCTATCTCAGACAGTGATGGAATCATGGTCATTAAATATTTTTAATAGAAAGGTAGATAGATCATTCCCAGGCAAAGTAATCAATGGAAATTGAGGCTAAATATGATTGTAAAATTCAAAGCACAAACACAACAACCATGATCTTAATAAATGACAGACCAGGCTTAGAGAGCCAAATGTCTACTTCTCCAGTTTCACATGTTCTTGTGACAAATGAGGGGGAGTAAAAAGCATCCTGGAGCAAACAGCTAAGTCATTGGCTTGCTTCAGCATTTATAGAGTCATAGAGATGTACAGCATGGAAACAGACCCTTTGGTCCAACCAGTCCATGCCGACCAGATATCCCAAACCAATCTAGTCCCACCTGCCAGCACTCGCCCATATCCCTCCAAACCCTTCCTATTCATATACCCATCCAAATGTCTCTTAAATGTTGCAATTGTACCAGCCTCCACCACATCCTCTGGCAGCTTATTCCATACATGTACCACCCGCTGCGTGAAAAAGTTTCCCCTTAGGTCTCTTTTATATCTTTCCTCTCTTACCCTAAACCTATGCCCTCTAGTTCTGGACTTCCCGATCCCAGGGAAAAGATTTGGTCTATTTATCCTATCCATGCCCCTCATAATTTTGTAAACCTCTATAAGGTCACCCCTCAGCTCCGACTCTCCAGGGAAAACAGCCCCAGCCTGTTCAGCCTCTCCCTATAGCTCAAATCCTCCAACCCTGGCAAGGTCCTTGTAAATCTTTTCTGAACTCTTTCAAGTTTCACAACATCTTTCCGATAGGAAGGAGAGCAGAATTGCACGCAATATTCCAACAGTGGCCAAACCAATGTCCTGTACAGCCGCAACATGACCTCCCAACTCCTGTACTCAATGTTATTTAAATAGAGTTGGGATGGTTCCACATCAAGGAGGTCATGAAAGTAAAGTTCTATGAGGGTCTGTTGGGAGAGTTTTAAAAGCTCCCTCATCATGAAGGATTTTTAAAATTAGTTAATGGACCATGGGTCTTACTGACAAGGAAAAAAAGGTATTGTCGGTCCCTAACTGACCATAAGAAGGGGATCATTATCCATCTTCAAAACACATTAGTCCATATAGTGATGATGCCTCTACAATGGTGTTAAGCAGTAAATTCTCAGATTTTAACCTGGCTATGATGAATGAAGATGTTGGAGGGGAGCTTATAAACAGTGGTGACCCTAGTGCAGCTCCCCTTGTCTGTCTAAGTGATGGCGGTTGTTTATTTGAGTAGTGCTTTCAAAATAGCATTGGTGAGTTGCTACAGTGTACCTTACAAATGGTAGTCATAACAGCCATTGTTATTTTGGAAATAGAGGGAGTTAAATTTAAAGTGGTACATGGTGAACCAGTTGATGGAGTTGCTTTGGATCGTGCCATGGCTATATTCATTCAGGAAAGTGAAGAGTGCTCCATCACACTCTTGGTTTCTACATTGTAGGTCATGAAGACTTTGAGGAGTCAGAAAGTGAGTTATTTGCCAAAACGTGTGCAGCTTCAGACCTATTCTTGTAGCTACAGAACTGGTCCAGTCAGCTTTCAGGTCAATGTTAATAGTGGGGGAATTCAGGGAAGATAATACTGGAATAAAATTAAAACATTGTGGGTGCAAGTAATTTGAAATAAAAACAAAGTTCTGCAAATACCTGAGTCTGGCCACACCTGTAAAGAGAGAAACAGTTAACCTTTCAACTCTGATATGATTCTTCTGTTCATGTTATGATTAGGCTGGGGATATTCATAGAACCTCTTCCTTTTTGTTGATTAATAGTACATCACTATTCTAGATAATGCTGCAGAATATCAAGAGGAAGAAGCTTTTGGGGACTCTTTCTTGTTGGAGATGACTCTTGCCTGGCACAGGTTTGACCTGTTTGTCGTTACTGATCAACCCAGGACCTAAATGTTTTCCAGGTGTTCTTGCAATTACCAATTGTTCCATTATCTGAAGTGAAGTGCTTTGAAATGAACTGTGTACAATTATCTGAGAATATTTCCACTTGTGACACCATGGAAAGGAGTGACTGAAGAAAGAGTTGAAGTGATTGGTTAAAGAATGGCAGGGGCAAGATGAAGCATCCAGTCAATACCTCTGATTCAAGGTACTTGTGAATGCTTCAGCATTGTCCCTTGGGTACACATATTGGGTTCTGTCATCATCAGGATAGGAATATTCCTCCCATTAGTTGATTATTTCTACATTGTGTGGTAGGAATGGTGGAGTTCATTCTAATTTGTTGGTTTTAGGATCACTTCACTGTACCTACCAGAATACTGCATCCACTGTTTAACAACCATATTATTTTGTTTTATAACTTCAATAAGTTTGCACCTCTAATGCAGTTCCTCTGCCATACTCATTGAAACAAGCTTCATGACCTGACCTGGTTGTAGTAGCAGAATTGAGGGGTATACTTAGCAGTGAGGTTAGGTTTGTGGATAATTACAATCTGCTGTTGATCAATGGAGTTTCATGGATGGTTTTTTGTTGCTCCATCCCATTTAATTCAGTGGTAGTTCAGTGCAATGTGTTGTCAGTGTGAAGTGTAATGGTCACTCCTTCACACAATCTCATGGACAGATGGAGTGGTGACAGGTTGATTAGTAAGGATGAGATAAAAGTTACATGCCCACTCTTGCAGTTGCGTCCTTCAGGATTTGGCCAACGCAGTTTACTAGTGTTGCCTCCAAGTCACTTTTGACAATGGGCATTGAGGAACTCTCCTGGCTGGCATTTTACCATTGTTGGCCCCAAATGGTTTACAACTTGGAAGACTATGTTTTCATTACCTGATGGAAGATGGTAAGTGATAACCAGTTGCAGCTTTACATGCTTCGATGAAGTGAGACTTATAGGGTTTGGAGTCAGTGTTGAGGACTTGCAGACTAATTTCCTTCCAACTGTACAAACTGTACTTCCACCTCTGGGTCTGTGTTGTTGATGAGAAAGGGTGGATGATGAAGAAAACAAGGGCATTTGGCTAAGTTGTGGTTCCGAGTGTATGACTTACATCAGGCTGTTTTTTTTAAGTAAACGATGGGACAGCTATCCCACTTATAACTCATGTTTCCAGATATCAATGAAGAAGACTTTGCTGGGTTGATTGGCCTGGGATGTCTCTGAAAAATCTAATGCATGGGTCGCTCAGACCAGGTCTGCATGATCCTTCACTATCTTATTGGCCGCCTTATTTCCTTGAGCAGCCTGAATAACACATTTCAAACAGAAAGATGCTAATATCAAACATCAATATCAACAGTCATTGGAGACCATTTTCCTGATAACCATTTTCCTGCTGTCAGGATAATGCAGTTGATTTGGTCACTGATAGCTTTCGATCCTTCAACTTAATTCTGTAATAAGGAAATAGAATTCAATATGATCCTGTATCTTAGTGAAGTGAATTAATGTGAGCAGTAACCATTCTAATCAGTGGTTTGTTCTTATGATTTATTTTTAGAATTGTTAGTTACTGATCTCTTGTAGTTTGGGATACTCGTGTAAATTTTAAAAAGGACAATGAGAAGAAGCAGTCTACATAATACAGCATTGTAAGCAAGACAAAAAAAAAAGTAAAAAGGTCAGTGTCTGCAAAGTAAACATAAGTCCCTTACCATTCGGGGTAGGAGAAATTATAATAGGGAATAAGGGAATGGCAGAACAAAAATCTGGAAATAGTAGAAAATCAAATTTCTAATGAAAATGGGAAACTTGAAGGTAATATCAGTTTTAAAAAAAAGTATTCCTGGAGAAATTAATAGGACTTAGAAGCTGTCAAACCCCCTGGTACAGATGGTGTGCATCCTAATGCTTTCACAGTTAGAGATAGTTCACCTTTTGGTTTTGATCTTCCAGAATGAAAGACTTGGATTTATATAATGCTTTTCATGACCTCCAAATACCTTAAAGTGCTTTACAGTCAATACCTTTAAAATTTAGGTACTGTTGTAATGTAGAAAACATTGCAGAATTCCAAGGATTCTACAATGGTCAATATGGATTGAAATGTAGCAAATGTAACCCCACTGTTTGAGAAAGTAAGGAGAAAGGACAGAGAATGCAGGCCTGGCATCAGTACTTGGGCATCTTCAATTCACAATTTATATCAATGATTTCAATGAGGGGATTGAGTCTATTTTTGTTGAGTGTTGCTGATAAAGTCATAGAGATGTACAGCACGGAAACAGACCCTTCAGTCAAACTCATCCATGCTGACCAGATATCCTAAATTAATCTAGTCCCATTTGCGAACACTTCGTCCATATCCCTCTAACCCCTTCCTATTCATCTACCCACCCAGATGCCTTTTAAATATTGTAATTGTACCAGCCTCCACCACTTCCTCTGGCAGCTCATTCCATACATGATATGTATGAAATAAAAATGCCCTTTAGGTCCCTTTTAAATCTTTCCCTGCACACCCTAAACCTATGTCCTCTACGACCTTGTCTATTTCTCCTATCCATGCCCCTCATTATTTTATTAACCTCTATAAGGTCACCCCTCAGCCTCCGAAGCTCCAGGGAAAACAGCCCCAGCCTATTCAGCCTGTCCCTATAGCTCAAATCCTCCAACCCTGGCAACGTCCTTTTAAATCTTTTCTGAATCCTATCAAGTTTCACAACATCCACCATATAGGAGAGAGACAATATTCCAAAAATGGCCTAACCAAGGTCATGTACAACCACAACATCATCTCCCAACTCCTATACTCATTGTTCTGACCAATAAATGCTCTGATGGTGTGAAGTTAGGTGGGAAAGTGTGGTGTGAGTAGAAGACAAAGAGACAGCAATGAGATTGAGTGGACAAGGATTTAGAAGATGGAATATTGAAAAAGGAATTGTTCATTTATAAACTTTGAAAAGAAAAATAGAAACAAAGCATTTTTTTTGGATTTTGGCTAAAATTGATACTCAGAAGGACCTGGGTGTTTTGTATCTGAATTATAGGAAGTTAACGTTTAGATACAGAAAATTACAAGCATGTTAGCCATTATTAAAAATGATTTGAGTATGAGTGAACAGGTCTTACTGCAAATATATGGTGCCCTGATGTGATCATTCTTGAAATAATGTGTACAATTTTGGTGCCTTGACCTAGGAAGAATATACAAGATTTGAAGGAAGTGAAACAAATGTTCCTAGGATTGAAGTCTGGCATAAAGGAATTAAACTGGAGAGATGAATAGTCTAACAGTATATTCCCTGAAATTTAGACAAATGGAAGGTAACTTTTCTGAAACATACTACGTTCTTAAAGGATGTCGATAGGGTAGCTTCTGGAAGGATGTTTCCTCAGGCTGAGGCATTTAGAATAAGTGATCTCAGTCTTAAGGTAAAAAGCCAAGTATTTAGGATTGATATGAGGACAAATTTCTTCAACAAAAGAAATAATCTTTGAGATTTTGTACATAGTGAGTTGTAGATGATCAGTGATTGAACATATTCAAGATATGTATTGATAAATGTTTAGATTTCCAGGGAGTTAAGGGGTATGGGAATAGTATGGTTAGGTGGAAGATCAGTCATGATAATTCTGAATGGCAGAGCAGACGTGATGGACTAAATGGCCATTTCTAAGTCTTATTCTTGTATTGTTGTATTCTGAAAAGGTAAGATGTAGTACTTGAGTTAAAGAGGATGAATTTTCACTTGCAAATATGGATAGGGTCATTTCAGAGCAGAATTTGCCAAAACGTTTAATGAGGAACTGAATGCAACTACCGATTCTAACATGGGCAGTACGAGGTGTGGGAACCCAAACCGCTGGCAGAAGAAGTGGTGACTGTTTTACTATTATAATGATGGTAACTTTACTTTTGCAGTCATTCCCTAGTCAAAAACAGGCAACTGGATTTCCCAAAGCTAAGGAAAACTGGCTGCTGAAAGGAATTGAGAGACTGATTCTATGAGCTGACTGACATGTGAATCAGAGCAGCAGAAATGTCTCCCTCCTGCCGAAGATACTTGCACATGCTCCACTTCTCATCCCAAATAGCCCATAACCTATTGGCTTCCCACCTCGGTGGCTTTCACACCTCCAAGACCACTATAAAGTATGCACTTTTCCTGCAAGAAGGATTTCTAGACTACTCATTTCCCCCAGCAACCTCCACCCTTCCTTCACAATCATCTTACTTCCACAATAAAGTAATACTTGACCACAACGCTTGGCTCCCTTATCAGTATTTAAAAAGCAGAGAGAATAAATGATATTTCTAATAAGTTTGAATCAAAATATTCCACCTCTTCACTCAAAATGGAGACATTCTTTATGAAAATCTTAAAACCTTGTGATTCAAGTGTTGACTAAAGTCTAAACAGTACGTTTTTAAAAATTCATTCATTAGGTATGCAACTTGCTAATTATCCACAATCTACCTGCCATCCTAGACTTTAGTTATTTGATGGAGACTTCACAAAACCAAAGGTCTGTGCCTATCGGTCAGGTTATCTTTGCAAAGAAACCTGATTTAAAGGAGTCCTTTTATTAAATTCTACAGGACATTGAAGAGAATTCTTTTGATTTCCCAACCCAACAAAGTTGCCCTGTCACAGCACCAAACCAACTCCCAAGACAAAGCTTTAGATCCTTTATCAGAAATATCAGGATCCCCATTCTTCTTCCATTTACCTTTAAATTTTCTTCATACAAAATTACAAGCTTAATTGAAGTGGCTCAGTTTTAAGATTTTCAGTTTGAATCCTAAGATTGTTGGTTTGGGTTCTGCTCCAGAAATGTCAGCACAAAATATATGTTGACTCACTAGTGCAGTAGTGAGAGACTACTTGATTATCAGAGGTGCTGATTTTTTATTGAAGTATTAAACTGAGATCAAGTCTAACCTCTCAGATGAGTGTGAAAGATCACTTAGCAAAATATGCTAACTGATGTTCTGGCAATTATTTGCCTCTCAGACAGCACCTCCTACGAGAAAATATTGACATCATTTGAGTGCATCAAATGCACTCAAAAACTATCAGTAATCACTTTGCATTATAAAGTGTAATTTAAATTACTTTTTCATTATTCATCAATGCACATTGCTTATGATTGCCATATTTTGACATCAAATTCAATCCAAGCATGCAAACTGATACTTAGGCATCAAAAATGATCATTTGCGTGGAAAGTAATCAGTGGGACTCTATCACCACCACCCCAGTATATATCCCCATCTGCGAAAGTGGGTACAGCAGATGCCAGAGATTAAAATCAAGATTAGAGTGGTGCTGGAAAAGCACAGCAGGTCAGGCAGCATCCCAGGAACAGGAAGATCAACATTTCGGGCAAACCGATGAGGGCTTTTGCCCAAACCGTCAATTTTCCTGCTTTTCTAGCACCACTCTAATCTTGACTCTATGTCCCCATCTGTGTCCAGTACTAGTCGCCTGCACAAGGAACCTATTATTTCAGAATCCACACTGTCAAGAAACCTCAACCTGTGTTCTGAAATAAGATAACATTTCATTCTTCTAAATTCCAATGGATGCAGTCCAATACTGCCCAACATTTCCTCAGAATAAAACTACCTCATTCCAAGAATTAACCGACTGGATCTTCTCTGCACTGCTTGTAGTGTAGTTATGTCCCTTCTTAAATCAAGAGAGCAAATTGTACACAGTATACAAGGTATGATCTCATGCCCTCCCTTCCCTCCCCATTCAGTTGTCACTCATTGAATAAAGGAAAGTGATGCAAAGTAGTAAACTTTGTCACCTGCCAACTTAGCAACAATGCCCTCTGTTCTTTCATGCAGATTGGTAATGAATAATGTGAATAGTTATGACCCCAACACTGACTCTTGCGGAACTCCATTAGTCACCAGCTGCCATCATGACACCCTTTATCCACACACTCTGCCTTCTGCCAGTCAGACAGTCCTCTATCCATGTCAGTACCTTATTCCTAACACCAAGAGTTCCAACCTTATTTAGCAGCCTTTTGTGCAACACTCTGTCAAAGGCCTTCTGGAATTCCAAACAAATCATGTCCACTTGCTCTTTTCTGTCTAACTTGCTCATTACCACCTCAAAGAATTCTAACAGATTTGTCAGGTATGACCTCTTGACAAGCCATTTGACTCAGCCCTATTGACAATGCATTTCCAAGTATTCCACAATCTCATCCTTAATAATGAACTTCAAAATCTTACCAATGACTGTGATCATGCTAACCAATTTATAATCTCCTTTTGCCTCCATCATTCCCTCCTTAAACAATAGTCTTATGTTAGCCGTTTTCTAGTCCTCTGGGACCCTCCCTGTCTCCAGTGATTCCTGAAGGTTTACCACCAATGCCTCCACAATCTCCTCAATTATCTCATTAACTCTGGGGTGTAGTCCATCTGGTCCAGGGTGTTTATCACTTCCAGATCTTTCAGCTTCCTCACCACCTTTTGCTAAGTGATGGTCACTACGTTCACCTTTGCCCTGGCTCTCTCTTGATGTTCTGGTGTGCTGCTGGTGTCTTCGACCATGAAGAGTGATGCAAAGTACCTATTCAGTTCCTCCACAATTTCTTTGTTTCCTATTATTACTTATCCAGTCTCGTTTTTCCAACCGAGTTATCTGTCAGCTATTGAAAAATAACTCTTGCAATTTTTTTAATATTACCTGCTAGCTTACCCTCATATTTCATCCTTTCCACTCTTATTGCTTTTTTTAGTTATCTTCTACTGGTTTTTAAAGGCTTCTCAATCATGTAGCTTCCCACTAATCATCACCATGGTTGTATGCTTTTACTTTTGCATTTATGGTGTCTCTGACTTCCCCTGACAGCCATAGTTGCCTTGTCCTCCCCTTAGCACGTTCCTTCTTCCTGGGGATGAATTTCTGCAATGCCTCCCGAATTACCCCCAGAATCACCAGCCATTATTATTTCACTATCTTCCCTGCTAGGTTCCCCTTCCAATTAACTCTGGCAAGCTTCTCCCCCATGTCTTTGTGGTTAACTTTATTCAGTTGTAGTACTGTTACATCTGATTTCAGCTCCTCCCTCGCAGAGTGAATTCTATCATATTGCGGCCACTGTCCCCTAGGGGTTCCTTCACCCCAGCTCACTAATCAAATGTACCTCATTACACATTATGAAATTCAGTATTGCCTGTTCTCCAGTAGACTGTACCACAGGCTTCTCCAAAAGCATTCAAGTAATGGCATTCAAGCAATGGTACGCCCTCATGAGGAATCAGATCCTCTGAGGTTCCGTTGTTCAGGAGATTCACGAATATGGACAGCACAGTAGCTCAGTGGTTAGCACTGTTGCCTCACAACACTACAGACCCAATTCCAGCATTGAATCACTGTCCAAATGGAGTTTACATGTTTCCCCTTTATCTGCATTAGTTTCCACTGGGAGCTCCGGTTTCTACCCACAGATACAGGTTGGGTGATCTGACTATGCTAAGTTGCCTTGTTGTGTTTATGGATGTATAGGCTAGATGGGTTAGCCATTGTAAATGTGGGTTTATGGGGATTGGGTGGTGGGCTGGGTCTGGGTGTGATGCTCTTCAGAAGGTCAGTGCAGACTTGATGGGCCTGATGGCCTATTTCCATGAAGTAACTGTTTTACGTAAGAAACCCTGGCAAAGAAAACATATGTGAAGAACTAGTAAAACAAGAATCCTGGAAATGAACATTACATGATCATATTTAACTGCTAATATCAATCAATAAAGCAGGGTATTATAGACAATAGACAATAGGTGCAGGAGTAGGCCATTCTGCCCTTCGAGCCTGCACCACCATTCAACATGACCATGGCCGATCACCCTTAATCAGTATCCTGTTCCTGCCTTATCTCCATAACCCTTGATTCCACTAACCTTGAGAGCTCTATCCAACTCTTTCTTAAGTGAATCCAGAGACTGGGCCTCCACTGCCCTCTGGGGCAGAGCATTCCACACAGCCAACACTCTCTGGGTGAAGAAGTTTCTCCTCATCTCTGTCCTAAATGATCTACCCCGTATTTTTAAGCTGTGTCCTCTGGTTCGGCACTCACCCATCAGTGGAAACATCAGAGTGTCCAATCCTTTAATAATCTTATATTCTCAATCAGATCCCCTCGCAGTCTTCTGAACTCAAGGGTATACATGCCCAGTCGCTCCAGTCTTTCAGCGTAAGGTAGTCCCGCCATTCCAGGAATTGACCTCGTGAACCTACGCTGCACTCCCTCAATAGCCAGAATGTCTTTCCTCAAATTTGGAGACCAGAACTGCACACAATACTCCAGGTGTGGTCTCACCAGGGCCCTGTACAGCTGCAGAAGAACCTCTTTGCTTGTA